>NW_015171515.1:687062-699106 GCF_001447785.1 Gekko japonicus
GCCCAAAAATAGTCCTGGTTATAACAGGGTGGCAAAGAACCCAATTGTTCCAAAGCAGATCAGAAGAAGATTAATTTGCCCAAGAAAGATTTTATTATTCATTATTTATGCCAACCACTGGTAGAGTCAGTTTGCAGAGTGCAGTATACAGAGAAGGTAAAAACGTAAGTACTGACATACTAGTATGATGTTTGTTTTTAGCATCAATAATTTTAAACTGTATTACATTTTTGCTTGATTAAAATTGGTTCTTTTGTGAGCAGTTTTTAAAAGCTTTCTTCTTCCCCTAAGTGTTAGAAGAAGTGTGGTATTATTGTCTTTTGTTTTGTTATTGTGTCCTACGGCAAGACGAGAAAGAAAAATATTTCTTTCTGCTTTGCAAATCAGTGGTGTTTAAAAGGATCCTTCAATTGCTCTCAGTAGTAGCAGATTTACAGTACAATCCTTTATAAATCTAATCCTGTGTAAACCTACTAATTTCAATCTTTTTAGGAATGCACCCCAAATGAATGGTTCCATGTCATTCTTTTCTCTTAAAGAAATGAATTTCTTTTGAGAGATGAATTAAGAGTTCAGTTTAAACAATTTTGGGCATTGGGCAACCTTTACTTCTGAGCAGGCTTTAAATTCGATATGATCTGATTAACTTCATTTTAATCAAACTGTGGATATTTGATTAGCAGTCTGGGTTATTTCATTCACCCACAAATTTGTGCTGTAGAATGACTGCTCAACTAACAAAAGAGGACATTTTCGTGCAATCCTAAGTGGAATTATATCTATGAGGCCAATGGGGTTAGAAGGGTATAACTCTGTAGGATTGCACTGTTTGTGTGTCAAAACACAATGCTGCAGTTGTGAAAATAAAATTAATGTCATTAGTGATTAGGCTGGAATAATAAAGTAGTACATGGACGACAGATTTAATAATCTCAGCTCTAAAATTTTACAGTTATCTTTTTCATGTTTTTTATCTTCCTACAGCAGAAGGCCAATAGGACTAAAATATGGATGGTAATTTTTAATATACTATTATAGATCACAAGGAAAGATTTAATATGACTCTTAAGAATGAAAACAAAATTGTCCATTATGACAAAATCTAGCAGGGAATCCAGGCCACAAAAGAAACAAAGGCAATGAAGAAAGTTTGTTTAGAACTCAGACAACAGAATAAGCTATCAGTATTAATGTCATAGAAGACATTTGTTTTCTTTTGAATTTTGGAAACTGAATATGTCTGATAGTCAAGGTCATTTGGAATACTGTGTACAGTTCTAGTCACCACACCTCAAAAAGGATATTATAGCATTGGAAAAAGTGCAGAAAAGGGCAACTAGAATGATAAAAGGGTTGGAACACTTTCCCTATGAAGAAAGGTTAAAGAGCTTGGGGCTCTTTAGCTCGGAGAAACAATGACTGAGGGGTGACATAATCAAGATTTACAAGATTATGCATGGGATAGAGCAAGTAGAGAACGAAGTACTTTTCTCCCTCACAATACAAGAACTCGTGGGCACTCAATAAAATTGCTGAGCGATCGGGTTAGAACAGATAAAAGGAAGTACTTCTTCACCCAAAGAGTAATTAACACATGGAATTCACTGCCACAGGAAGTGGTGGCAGCTACAAGCATGCACAGCTTCAAGAAAGAATTGGATAAATATATGAAGCAGAAGTCCATCAGTGGCTATTAGCCACAAGGTATAGATAGGAGCTCTCAGTCTGGGGCAAGTGATACACTGGGGGGCAACAGTGGGAAAGCTTCTAGTGTCCTGGCCTCACTGCTGGACCTCCTGATGGCACCTGGTGTTTTAGGCCACTGTGTGACAGAGTGTTGGACTGGATGGGTCATTGGCCTGATCCAACATGGATGACAGATTTAATAATCTCAGCTCTAAAAGTTTCTTATGTACTTTTCTTATGTACATTCTCTTATGTACTTTTGTTCTTATGTTCCATCCTACTAGTTAAAAGCGGTTAAAGGAAACACTTGAAACAGCATGTTTGAAATCAAACCAATGGACCAGAGAATTCCAATCCTTACAGCAAAATAATCCCTTACAGCAAAACAAAGTACAATGAACAATTTGCTCATGATGTGTGTATGTAAAGTGTCATCAAGTAACAGACAACTTATGGTGACCACATAGGATTTTGAAGGTAAGTGACCAACAGAGGTGGTTTGCCTTTGTCTTCTTCTGCATAGTGACCCTGGAATTCGTTGGTGGTCTCCCATCCAAACACTAACCAGAGTTTCCCCTGCTTAAGCTTCCAAGATCTGATGAGACTGGGCTAGCCTGGGCCATCCAGGACAGGGCAGGTTAAAACTCAATGCAAATAATGAAACCTAGATATTTACATGGACACACAATTGCTTTGAACTGAAGAGAGAATTTTTATAAGGCCCTGAAGGTATTTAAAAGTAACACTTACAATTTTGGGTGTATTAGTAATATGGACACTACAAACATGATAGAAGAAATGCAGTTGATTAATGTTTCTATAGTTGTACAATACACTCGGTGTGCTTCTTGGTTTTTAAGTTGGAAACAAATCATTTCAGATGTAACAGTTGTGTGTTGCTGATGAATTCCATGTTTATGGTGCTGCAATATATTAAAAGCTAACTGGAAAATAAAGACTTGGAACCGTGCTGAATGTTTTAGCTATTGCTTGAATAGAGCTAGCAAGCAAATGGAAAGACTTCTCAGATATCCCAAAGTACATAGTTATTGCCAAAAATATGGTCTGTAGTTGAAATACTAAAATTCATTTATCTTGCAATCATACGTCAAGGGAAAATAAAAACTGATGCATAGAAAGTGGAAACCATTTGTTAGATATCAGAATCAATTTGTGGGTTATCAAAATTCTGATTTTTTTATTATATAACTTACCTTGTTTCATTAAATGTAACGATGATTTTAAAATGTTTTAACTAAGGAAAACCATTTTGTTTTGTTCAGTAGGGTAATACATTAATTACATAAATGAAGATAATTCACAAACTAACCAAAATAAACTACCTTGCACGTGGCAAGTTAGTTTCAGAGGGGGAAAATGAACTTTTTAAAAAGGTTTTAAATATATGATATCTCACCTGCAAATTGATATGGTGCAATTCGTAGCCAGCTGCATCATGCCGTTCTGTTGCATGTGTAGTTTGGTTATAAGGGCTACTTCAAAAAGTATTAAATGCATTTTCATGGCTGTATTATGATTTTTTCCATTCAGAGGAGTACTTGGGTTCAAATTCCCACTCAGTAATGCTCTTGTGAGTCAACACCTTGCAATTCTCTTCCACCTTTCCCTTTCCATCCCCAATTGCATAATTCCATTTCTCTTCCTCCCCCTTTCATTTTGTGACTCCCTTCCTCTTGTTAAAAGGAGAATGAAATAGTTTCTTATCCACTCTTCTAAGGGCCAAAGTAGACATGATGACATCTATGGATCTGACCTGTGGTCACTGCTGCCATTTTAAAACAATTAAAAATGTTGAGAGGGCCAATCTGGATAGGGCAGACAGCATCACAGGCTGCAGGGCTCCTGTCTCCCCATTGTGGCTTTTCAAATGCTGAAAATGCTGCAGGGAGGCATCTGTTTTGGCACTTGACAAGGCTCCAGTGGGGGACAAGGGCAACTCTACCCACTGTGCTTCAGATCCAAGAAGGACTGGGTCCTTGCAGCATTTTTAAATTGTTTTAAAATGGTGGGTGCATCTATGGGTTGGACCCATAGATGCCATAATGTCTATTTTGGCCTTAGTACCCTGCTCCTCAATGAATGGAATATTCCCCAGAAACCCTTGCAGCATTAAATGATCTCTGAGGTAATTTCCCAATTTCTGTTGAAAGACCGGGGGGGGGGGGAAGTCCTATCCCTTTAATGGAGGCTTAATGTGTAGAAATGGACAGCTGAATCTTTTCATGGAGGTAAATAACAATATCTGGTACATAAGCCTCTATTAAAGAGACAAGCCTTTTTTATTGCTCCAGGCGGTTGGCATCCACAACAATAATTGAAAATAAGTTTCAGTAATGCTCCTCACTCTACAGAGTAATGCTGTAGGAGCCCCTGGATTGTCCCCTCATTCTCTGATTGCAGATATACTTCTGTGTTCCTTTTAGTGATTTGGCACCAAAGAAGCTAAAAAGAAGGTAAGAGGAATCATGCTCCACAGTCTACAGTGTTGTCATGGAGGCCTCAGGGCAAAACTCCTATTTCCTGATGGCTGGGATTTCTGGAAGAGACAACACAGTATGACTTGCAGCGTGGGACTCTCTCATTGCCACCAGGTAGCTTTCCTATAGGAGGTGAGCTATGAGTCCTGTTTACAAGTTCCACACATACAATCCAAGTACAATGTACACTTGATTTTTCTTTATACCTGCATTGAGTTATTCATGTCATGTTCAACACATGGATAGCACAATGTGTGATTCGAACGTCAAATTTATCCAGGTACTGGTCCCCAGTTTAATTTGTAAAGTCAACACATGTTGGCTCTTTCTTACAAACAGATGTACATGCAGGATTCTGGATAGTCACTGCCAACTGGGATACTAGGAGTAGGCAATGCTGAAATGGACCAATGCTCCTGACTCATTATAAGGCAGCTTCATAGGTCAACATTTAACAACAACCAGCTATTTCTAAACACACCTTCTGGTGTGCTTACTTTAACAAAAATCTGGATTTGAAATAATACTGTTCATATATTAGAAAGCTTCAGAACATCTTAAGTAGATTCTCAATAAAGCAACAACAAAAAGCAAAACATAAGACCTTTACTGGTAACACTGAAGGTACATATGGAAATACAACAATTATTTTACTCATTTTTTAAAGTATAAAATCAAAACGGGGGGGACCAGGTAGCTAGCCAATCTTGTCCAGTGATGTACAGAAGAAAAAGAAGGCAGTTACTATTCCTAATCACCCTTCTTTGGACACTCAGCTTGGAATTCCCACTAGCTATTTTGTTATTTTTTTATTATTACTCCAACTCCCACACTGTAGGCACAGATGTTATTAATCTATTAAAATAAAATTTACAATTGATACTTGGACTCTCATGTCTGACATTGCCCTCTCAGATTTTTCAGCATATGAGGTAATGTGTTTAAGATCCAGGGCATTTCTTTTTTATTTATCTGCATTGGTTATTTCACTTTCTCCTGGCAAATGCATTCTCCTAACTCTGGACAATGTGAACTACCAGGCAAGTGTTATACTGGAAAAACTGACTTAGTGCTATGTCTCACTGAATGCCTGTTTCATACATTAAATTGGTTTAATCATATAAACTTTTACTATGCAGCTTGGCAACAAGAACATGGATGAATTGCATGTTACTAGTTTAATGCGCTGAGAGCTTTAAATGGCTTCCAGTATATTCAGTCATGGCATTTTGAATGAGAATATATTTTAGGGAAAGCTTAGCAAAATGAGATGAGATCATGAGCAAGCAGTACATTAAAATTACAAAGGAAAACATAATCAAGCATGAATCATGTGACTAAAAAAATTGGCACTTCAAAACTAAATTGAATCAATCAGACTTGCTTCCAAGTAGTTGTGCTAAGGATCACAATGACCATAACACCAACTCCTTAACATACTATGACACAGGGAAAAGGCAGCTCTGTGGCAGTATCCCAGTGCCAACTCTGGATGAATTTATTTGCACTTTCATCTCCTACAGCTAGTAGCGCAAGCCCTGGGAATGTTATGGAGATTCCACGTGTGAGTCCAGAGAAAGATAAGTGAACTTTTTTGGTGATATTTCTCCCTTAAGACATTTCTCATCTTTTTCCCACATGGGACCCAAAACAGCTATCAATGGCACTAAAATGCACACTAGCAGTGTAATCTTAAGAACACTTTTCTGGGGGTAAGTCCCACTGAATGGACACGAGTTGGATTCTGAGTAGATCTGCTGGAAAGCTATTAGATTCTATCAGTTTCAGACGGATGTAAAATGTGACCCAAATCTTTGGAAGCGAACACTACCAATTTCTACTTACCTCACTACAAAATAGGTATGCTTAGGAACTCAGCCTTAAGCATGCTTAATTTCACGTTTGTGAGGAAAAACTCCACTGGATCCAAGAGCTGAACTGACCTTGGATATGTGTTCATATGAATGGATTATGTACACTGGGGACTGTGCTGGATATAATCTCTACTAGTTCCCATAATCGTGGAAGCACCTTTGTATGGCAGTCACAGGAGTTTTGTGAGCTATTGTTTTTATCCATGTGAGCACATATTATATAGTGAGAGTGAGAACTAGTTCCATGGACAAACTACATATTGTAACAATCTTACTTGCAAGTAATGTATTTAGAACTGGGGCTAAGGACTCATTGCAACATTCTCTGCAATATTACTTGCCCTTCAGATGCACTCCCAGTAATGTGGGAGTTGCTTCAGCATAGGATGATCCCATGCTGCTATGGTGTGAATACATGATCATGTAGCCAGGGTCAATTGCATGAGTCTTTCCAATCCAGTTGGCTGCCTATGACACTATTAATTCTGTAAGAAAAGCCCACACAATGGGCTCACCCAAGTGGACGTATTTTTCAAACATGCAATCCTGCATTGCAGGATTATATCAAGCTAAAAAGATTTTTATGCTGCTAGCTGTGCATTTGAAGGGCACCACAATCTGTAGTATTTATGTTTGCTAAAAGCTAAATGTTGGGTTTTTAGATTATCACTCAGATTCTCAGTGGGATTTTTTATTATTATTATTAATCTGTTTGCTCCTTCATGAGATCTTGCACAGATTTCAGTTAAACATCTTTGCCAAAGACTGGTTCTACCAAAAACTAATAATAATATTTATTTCGGCTTGCATGACCAAAAGTCTTAAGCACACACTCTACCAAAAACAAAAGTCATACACTTGAAACAGTTTTTATCCCATTGTTAAAGTCAAAGAAATTCAGATAATTTGGGCTTTTTATAGAAACATCCCCCAAATACAAGGCATTTGATTTTTTAGGGACTTGAGTGTGTGTTTGTATATAAAAACATATTTTATTTCTTAGTAACAATATCTAATGTAGAATGATTTTTTTTTCTAGGGTTACTTCATTTACTCTCCCCATCTTGAACACAAAATGGACTGAATTTATGTACATTTTCTAGTGTCTAAATTAAAATGTTAAAGAACATAATAAAAAGTTACATTTTTTAGTGAAAGACTTCACTTTAGTGGCTAGGGAATTGATGTCAGTCGGAAAATGATTTCCCAGTGGTTTGGTTTTGTAGCAAAAGTCTTCAACTTTTATGTATATAGTCTTTGAAGTTGGAAATTGTTGTTAGACTATCAAATATTGTTTGAGGTGTCACTCATTTTTTTCTTTTTTGTTATGGGAATGGGATCTTAGCAGAGAATTACTGAGGCAGAAAATGAGCATGTGAGTGACACCGAAAAGAAAGGTGTTTATAGGGCATATACAAGGTGAATTGTTGTGGAACCTAAAACTGTCAATAAAATCTTGGCTAATTCTCTAAATGTCTGGTTTCTTGTTGAAAGAAGGTGGGGTTAAATCTCTTAGGATATCATGCCTGCATGTGTAATTTGCTGTGAAGATTTTTTTAAAAAAAAAATAAAATCCCTGCTTGTGTTACCAGATCTTTTGGTTTCCATGAGTTACACCCAAACCAACTGTTGTTCTGAAGCTAGTGTATTATGCCTAAAGGAATGGTTGACCTGACCTTTTCTGTGTTGTCTTATTTGCAGTTTACATTAATAGAGGTTTCTCTGAACTTGAAATTTACTTCTCACCATTAGATATACTAGTCTGTCTTACTAAAGGGTAAAGTCAGATGCCTGACCATATAGAATTGCCTTATACCAAGTCAGTACTATGTATCCTGTCAGGCAGAAAAGGTCTTTCCCAACAGTCCTATCGACCATCCTTTAATTGGAGACAGCAGGCAGTGAACCTAGGGCCTTCTATATGCAAATCATATCACTTACCACTGAACCTCTCCCCTGTCTTCAGGTACAATGGATGTATTTGCCATCTGGGAAGATAATTAAATATTGTACAGGTTTACTGAAGAAGAAGAAGAAGAAAAAGTCATGTCCAGTGTGAAACAACCAGTATTCCTCACAGATTAAAAAAGGGCATGGAAAAGTAACCTGAAGCCAGTGAAAACATATAGTCTTGGGCCTTAACTCCTTCACACATACTTACAGATAATAGAGAACATTTAAGTACATGGAATATTGATGTAAGATTTGAATGTAATATTTAACTATGATAGATTACAAGAAATTAATGGTTATGAATTCATTAACAATTATGAATTCTGATTGATAAGCCTTCCTATTTGACTGTATAAATAGTCTTCCTATTTGACTGTATAAGCCAGTGCCCTGAATGTCAAGGGTGAAAGTCCAGATGGGCAAAATGTAGTTTGTCCACTAACCTTAGGGATCAAGAAATAATACCTTGGGTGATCTCAGCCTCTGGGAGCCTGGGCAACTTGTGTTTACTTCTCCTGCCCTCTGATTACAGTCTCAGAATTCTGGGTTGCAACATTTATTATTTCTTTGATTTGTTTCAAAATTGTATACCTCACCCCCTCAGCCAAAGGCTTCAGAGTTCAGGTTGGACATGAGGTGATATTTTAACCCTTTCCCTTTATAAAAAGCTACCTGCATGCAGTAGATCAGCATAACAGAGAGAGGTCTACATTTCTTCCTGGTGTGCTAATTTTCCACATGCAAGGGAAAGTTCATTTTAAATATGGGGGAGCATTCAAAGATATGCTCACCAGCCTACATCTGGAAACAGCACAGTCCTCAGACTTGGCTAAGTCATTCTATCATGTTATCCTATGTAACTCATAAATGGCTCTTGATACTGCTGTCTTATTACGGAGAAGGTATGTTTGAAGATATATTTCCATGAAGATTTTTCATTCCAAAGGAGAGGAATGGGTCAGAAGTACAGCCAAACATACTACAACAGATCAAGGCAATGAAGTTGGTTCAAATAGTTCTGAAGCCCATTAGGGATTTGGAATGAATCTGGCTAACATAGACCCCAGTCCCAAGCACAATATTTGGAATGAATCCCACAGCAATAAAGTAAGATAGATTCAGCCTTTCTCAGGAGAACTGCAGCTAAAATCATAATTTCCAGGTACTCGTGCTTGGTATAGAACTATTTTGGGATTGGCCCCAGAGAAAGAAATAGACAAAGGACAAAGTTGGTGTGGTAATATCTTTTATTGGATTGCATTCATTAAGAGCCTGACAACCTTGTCTCTAGTGCCTCTTATTTGGGGGCTTTAAGTTCTCTGTCAGAATAGAATGAAGGTTTGCTGCCAACACCAGACAGAGCCATGAGCCATCAAAGTCACATACACAGCCCTTTCCATAGGTATGGAGTTTCCTCCATGCACATGCCCCTATGCAATGAAATGAGCCGGGAAGACCACTCATGGCAGTGTGTTAGCATTAGAGCTGGTTGGTTAGCATTTGAAAGCATAGTAGCCATATGAATTGCAGAGAGCTCTGAGGACAGAGCCTTAAAAAGGTACCGATGGGTCAGCGTTAATTTTATCTGATTATATTTCTGCCTGTCTGGGAAGAAACAAGATAGGAAAGGACATGGGCAGATTTTTTAATACTTTTACATCTCAAAAGGATGGGAGAACAAACAATAAAAAAGGGGATGACTGCCTTGAGATTGGCCCCCCTCCCTTTTCTGGAAGCAGCAGAACAGAGTTGGTACTGAACAACCTGTTTGTCTTGGGTGCAGATGGCTTTAATTGTCATTCCCAGATGTTCCACCTCCTGAAGGTCAAATTCACCTTGTATAAATCTGGCTGAATCTTTCAAAGGAAAAGAGATAATGCGTATATTCTTTGCTAAGAAATGTAACAAAAAAGCCAACATCCTTATTTTAAATGTCTCCACTTGCAGATTTGAAAGCAGAGAAGTTTGCATGGGGAACATTTTGAGAATGGGATTAAAGAAAGTTTTTGCTATTGGACAGAAAAGAGATTCGAAACCCATGTTAACTGACAGGAGGTGTTTTGTTTTGTTTTTTTAAAGAGCTATAATGTGGTTTATATGGGAAGGGATTTCATGAGCCAAAATTTCAGTTTCCCTAACCGATATATACAAACATCTAGCATCTTTACTTGTAGTCTCCCTCTATAATTTTTAATTGGAAGAAATAATTAAAGGTGTGCACTTTTGCTAGATACCAAAATCTGTTCTCAATCATTTTAATAAAAAGTTTAAGAAATAAGAATATATTCTCAGTTTTCTGTTTCGTAATGCTTTCAATACTGGGTCTAAACAAAGAATCCCTAGGTTTATTTTCAACTACCTGTACTGGTTCTTAAAATCTAGAAGCCCCCCAAATTCCACAAAAGCAGAAGACTAAAATGGGTATCTCTTTAGAATTATGTTGTAGGGGGAATATCAGAAAGAATAGCATTAGAACAAAAGAATAGCCTTACAGGATCCAATCAAACTCATAGTCTACCATTTTATTTACAATAGTGGGCACTCTTGTGAAATCCTCAAGTTCAGGATATGGAATAGCCCTTCCCCACTTTTCCCCCAGGCATTTGGTATTAAATATTAAGATGCATACTGTGGATAAACATGGAAGTTCCATGACTAACCATGACTGATAGCTCTTAATCTAATCTCCTTTTAGCAGCGCTATCCTAAACAAGTTACACCCTTCTAAGTTCATTGACTTCAAAAGTTTAACTCCAGTTAGAATTATACACTAAACTATGTAAACCAGTGGCAGTGAATTCTGTAAGCTAATTATTTATTGTGAAATACTTTCTTTGTGGAGCAATCCTAAGCAGCTCTACTCAGTAGTAAATCCAATTTTATGCAGTAGGGATAACTCCCAAGAAAGTGCTCTCTCCCAAAAAAAAGAAAGAGTGCAGCCTTTGTCTACTAGGAATCAGTACAATTTATTTTGGTTTTTGCTTCCTTTTTATTTTTAAAATTACTTTTCATTTTCATTGTTACATATTTCATCTATTAGATTAGCCATCAAACTACAGATTCTGAGAAACTATGACTGCACCCAGAGGATTCTCCATGCCAAATTTCAGATAGATAGGAGAAAGCATTCCTGTTTTATAAGCAACTGGGAGTAATGCCCGTTGTGGGAAGAAATACAACGAGATCTAGAAGGAAGCTCCAGATGAGTGTCCCAACTGTGGCACGTGGGGTGGCAGAGGGAAGCAGAAAATGGAGGGAGGCAAGCTATGTTTCTTTCCTTCTGCTTAGCTATAAGACAGGGCTGTCTCAAGTTATTTTGCTGCCCCAAGTGGGTATTATGTTTTGAGGGGGAGGGGGGTGTTATACAGTGGCAGCTAAGGTAGAAAAGCACCTCCTCCTGTGCCATGTTTTCTGGGTTCCAGGGGTCTGGGAAGGAATTCCATAGCTGATTACATGGTTGCCAACTCTGGGTTTGGAAATACCTGTAGATTTGAGGGGTAGAGCCTGGGGAGGGCAGGGTTTGGGGTGAGGAGGGACTTCAGTAGGGTATAATGCCATAGAATCCACTGCCCAAAGCAGCCATTGTCTCCAGGAGAACTAGAGGGCAGGGTTTGGGGTGAGGAGGGACCTCAGTAGGGTATAATGCCATAGAATCCACTGCCAAAGCAGCCATTGTCTCCAGGAGAACTGACCTTGGTCATCTGGACATCAGTTTTAATAGCTGGAGATCTCCAGGTGCCGCCTGGAGGTTGGCTTATGTTAATTTGGGGCTATGCAGTCACAGCTAAGGTAGACAAGCACCTCCTCCAGTGCCATGTTTTATGGGTTCCAAGGGTCTGGAAAGCCGATTACACGGTTGCCAACTCTGGGTTTGAACATACCTATAGATTTGAGGGGTAGAGCCTGGGGAGGGCAGGGTTTGGGGTGGGGAGGGACCTCAGCAGGGTATAATGCCATAGAATCCACTGCCCAAAGCAGCCATTGTCTCCAGGAGAACTGATCTTGATCATCTGGACATCAGTTTTAATAGCTG
>NW_015171515.1:699913-701245 GCF_001447785.1 Gekko japonicus
TTTTGGGGGGATTTAAATACCCCCCCCCGATATTTTTGGGGTTTTTTCAATTTTTGTGCACACGTGGGGACCGCCCCACGTGTGCACAAACCTCTCCCTGCCCCCCAGGTGGCCCCGGAGCGCAGATTTAGATATACGCACGCACGGGGCCAGTTCAGTATTAGTATATAGATATACCGGAGGATTAGAATTCTCATTTGCAGGATGATGTTCAGCCATTCAATGCAACCGCTGCTGCACCTGACAGACAACCGCCTGTTAGGTGTAGGAGGTGGGGGAAGTGTGTTGGAAGCCAGGGCCAGTTCAGTATTAGTATATAGATATACCGGAGGATTAGAATTCTCATTTGCAGGATGATGTTCAGCCATTCAATGCAACCGCTGCTGCACCTGACAGACAACCGCCTGTTAGGTGTAGGAGGTGGGGGAAGTGTGTTGGAAGCCATCAGAGAGGCTGGGCCACTACAGCAAACTGGCTCTCAATACTGTTTTATAGTTTTAATGTTTTTAAATTGTACATCACCCAGAGCCCTACAATAGTAAGGACTGGGCAATTAATAAATGTAATATAATACATAAATAAAATAAACTGTTCAGGATTTCACACCAGAGATTACAGAGTAGGATATGGTTGTTTATAAATAGCATCCTTAAAATGGTTTGAAAAGTCATACTGACGATATTTATTCTGTTTTTTACCTTTCTAATGCACTCAAATATTTTATCATAGTTACAATAAAAGTTCAAAAAAATACAGTTCTTTTTACCTACGCCTCCTACGTTTATGCTGATAAACTCTTGGCTAATTCAGGAGACATGGGGAATGCATTAAAGTTTATTGTGTATGTACAGTAGGAGAAGGGAGAAAATAAGTTTTGCTGTATATTGAGTAAAGTGAAAAGTCTATTAATTGTCACAGGCACTGTAATCTTCCATCATAGAACCATGACTCAGATATCTGAGTTCAGATTTTCAGAAGCCAAGATTTATAAACAAATTCCGAATACCAAATTCATGGTCAACCTTTCTCCTTTACAATTGAAACCTAAAAAAAAAAATCAGAATTCAATCTGTGACATCTGTATAATATTAGCAAAGTGTGGTTGCCATCTGCGGATATCTACATCCATGTATTGGGGCCACATGGAGGATAAACGGATTTTTCAGCAAGCTTGGGGCACACACCAGGATTGCAGAAAAATCTGAAATCTTTAAAACATTATAGAGGCAAGGGATAATTACCCCCACCGTAAAGTAGTGTTCTCTGTGCTTGCACAGAGAACACACTTACCTTAAGCATTTGTCCACAGGACAGGGCAGCCATGCTGGGTTC
>NW_015171515.1:701460-702686 GCF_001447785.1 Gekko japonicus
AGCAGCAGTGCAGCCAGGGGAGCTGTGCTGGGTCCAGTAGCACTGCAGCCCAGGAGCAGTGGTGCTGCTAGTGGCAGTGCCAACCAATGTTCCGTGTAAGCTCCACAGTGTTGTGAGCAAAAATTCTACCTCATGAGTGAAAAAAGCTAGTAGTGCTAAAGTTGTGAACGAGTCTACATTTGACTATTGTATCAATTATTTTTAGAAGATTATAAAAATCTCAGAATGATTTCTTTTAAACTATATTTAAACTAATTTTAAGAGTAATTTAAACATTATATGAGAAAACAGGATCAAGTCAAATTTCTTTACACAAAATGTTGTCCTCTACAGGGGTAGACCAGGCTTCCGGAGAACAGGTCTCCCTGCCCCTTTCCACTATATTGGTAGATCTGACCTCCAGAGAACAGGTCTGCCCACCCCTTTCCACTATATTGGTAGACCTGGGATTAGACCATCGCCTTGTACTGTCCCTTAGAAAATATAACAGCACTGGGGGGAGGGAGCTCTTGCAATCAACTTTGATTTTTGGGGTTTTTTTTAGTGAAATATGACAACCAGCATTGCAGGTCAAGTATAACAGAGGTGGAACAATCACTGTCAGAAACCTGCCTAACCTAACAAACAGGAAGTTGCTTAGAAGTTATTTATTCAAATATTTATATCCCACTTTTCCCTGTGACTCAAGGCAGCTTACAAATCATACTGAAAAGCATAATAGGGATGTGCAAAAAATCAGTGATTCTGGCTCAATTATAGCCTATGGGGACTATTATAGTCAATGAGCCCCATCTTTCCTTATATATAATTGAGTAGTGGGGTGGCACTTTCTGAACATTCCACATGCTCCTAAATCAGTTGGCTCCATGATGTGTCACTCAGAAGCTGTCCCTATCCACTGGCTGCATTGCCTGAGTCCTGCCCACAGTGTGCTCCGTCAGCCACCATTCAAGAGTACTCGTGTGCCATTGGCTGGGGGCTGGGGCTGCTCCTCTTTTCTGCTCACTCCAGCCACTGTTCCCTGACAGAATACACTCTCTCTCGTGAGGAAGACATTCTGCCTGCTTGGCTCCTCTGTGGGACTAACTTTTCCCTCAGTGACTGTTGGTAGGCAACCAAGCTTGGTTCTGTCAGTAAAAAGACAAAGGAACGAAACCCTTTCCACACCTTTGTGAGGAACTCATTGGGGCCAGTCCTGACTAAGGTTGCTAGCTCCAGGTTGGGAA
>NW_015171515.1:702700-708094 GCF_001447785.1 Gekko japonicus
TGTGTCTAAGGAAGCCAGTCTAAGGAAGCCAGAGTCTGGGGAGGGGAGAGGCCTCAGCTGAACAGAATGCTATAGAGTCCATCATCCAAAGCAGTTAATTTTTTCCAGGGGGAGAGAGAGATCTGTTGTCAAATTCAGTTGTGATACCTGGCGATCTTCAGGTTCAACCTGGAGGTTGGCTACCCTTTGAGTAGCAGTCAGTGCATCAGAGCAGGGTCTGCCAGAGTCAGGTTCTTCCTGTGAAAGCAAATTGGGTGATTTCAGACCATTCACAGACTTTCAGCCTAACCTACCTCACAGGGTTGTTGTGCAGATCAAAAGGGAGAGAGGAGAATGATGTGAGCTGCTTTGGTCACCACTGCTGTACTTTTCCTAGGTAGAGGCTGCAGGGAGGGGGGAGGAGATGGAAACCTGAAGTCAGAGGGGCAGATGTTGATGGTTGGCTGGGAAAGAGATAGGGTTGCCACCCCCAGGTTGGGAAATTCCTGGAGATTGGAGGGGTGGAGCCTGGAAAAGGTGGGGTTTGAGGAGGGGTGAGCCCTCAAACAGGTACAAGCCATAGACTCCACCCTCCAAACTAGCCATTTCCTCCTGGGGAGCCAGTCTCCAGGTGAGGGCTGGAGATCACTCAGAATTACAACTGCTCTCCAGATGGCAGAGATCAGTTTCAGGGCTTCATAGCACGGTAGAGCCTGCAGGTGTTTGTGGGGGGGGGAGAGACAGAAAGCTGAAGAGTGAGGGGTAGATAATGGCAGGTTGATGCTTGGCTGGGAAGGAGATAGAGTTGCCAACTCCAGGTAGGGAAATTCCTAGAGATTTGAGGGGTGGAGCCTAGAGAGGGTGAGGTTTGAGGAGGGTGGGACCTCAGACAAGTACAATGTCATAGACTTCACCCTCCAAACCAGCCATTCCCTCCTGGTGAACCATTGTTGCCAATCTCCAGGTGGGGGCTAGAGATCACTCAGAATTACAGCTGCTCTCTAGGAGGGAGGGGGGAGGAGATGGAAAACTGAATTCAGAGGGGCAGATAAAGGTAGGTTGATGGTTGGCTGGGAGGGAGATAGGTTTGCCAACTCCAGGTTTATTTCCACAATGGGCCTTATTCCTAGTAGGCTATAATGGATAATTGATCTGGGGGTATCTGGGGCTCTGGGGGGCTGTTTTTTTAGGTAAAGGCACCAAAATTCAGCATCGCTGCTGGTTCCTCTCATCAAAAAACTAATCAAGTTTCAAAAAGATTGAACTAGTGGGTCCAATTCTATGGTTCCCAGAAGGAGGTGCCCTAATTCTCCATAGTTTCCTATGGAAGGGGGGGGGATACTGTGAGTTAAGTGCTCTTCCTGTCAACAGCCAGCAGTTTTTGTGTTTTTAGGCCCTAGTGTGACTTTTCTATAACTCCTCTTTCCTCCGCCTTCCTGGTTTTTTTCCCTTCAAATACTAAGAATAATACTCACCTGCCCTTCCCCCAGATTCCTGTTTCTCAGTCCACTATCTTTTCTTCTCCTGTCAATCTGCCAGGCTGACCTTGGACCCTGCTTCTTGTAGTCCTTACTGTATGAAACTTCCTCATTAAGCTTTCACTTTTCTCTGCTTCATTTACAGAAGTTGACCTGTTTGCAAACATTTAGTTGGCTGACAGCTTCATTCTCCTAGTATCTAGAATGTTTATGAGCATTCCAGCACATCAACTTAATCAATCAATGCCAGAAAATTTACTACTGCAGATACTATAAAGAAGGTGAAGCTAATGGATACTGTGATAATGAGCTGGGCAATCTCAATTGACAAATAAGCAAAGAGAAATGTGTGTGTGTGACACCCCCCTTTTCTTTACTGTATATAATAATTTTCCTTTTTTTTCTGTTCGTTTTGGCTTCTTGTTTCACATATGGCCTCTATTGCAGATAGAAAGCATTGCTCCCCACCAAAAGAATTAGGAAAAATTGAGGATTAGGAGAAATGGGTTTGGTTAAACATCCAAGTCACTGAATGTCGGGGAGAAAGAAGACAGAATGTACCACAATCATACCAGAAATGTGCAGATTTGGCAAATAGTAACTTTGAGATAAACTGCTTTTGTTTTTAGGTAGGTTCTGTATTAACTAAGCTAGTGCTTACTACCTGTGCTTCTTGTTGACTTTAACAGAGTTCATTTAAACTGTAGTGGAGGGACATGTATTCATGCTGAGACTAGGAAAATATAAAATCAGAAGGAAAGGAAATGTTGCTGGATAACAAAGAGGAAAGAAGGTGGGTCTAGTAATGGCAGCAGAAGCTTGAAGGCAATTCATTTCAGCCAGTTGGACAAGGAGAATCAGGATTCATTCTTTGTCTAACTATCCAAGCCAGAGTTTGAAACAGAGGCTGACAATGCATCACAGGGGATTGGTTCACTCCCAGTCTTTGGTGGTATGATATTACCTCCTGGATCCTCAGGCTGGGTTAGACCCAGATAATGGCAGTGTGGGAGGAAGCAATGTCTACCTTGTGTATATACAAAGTATTATGAACTGGCCTTGAGAGAAAGAAATTAGATTTGTTGCTGGGGAGAGCTAGAGGGGGACAGGGGGGATTGCTGTTAAGATCTGCATGCATGGATGGTCTTCATACACAGCTTTAGCTTGTGACAAATGTTACTTTGTCTACACCTCTGAATTAAGCATTTTGGAAACCAAGATGAAATGCTAGTTATCAACTGAAATCATAGACAAAGTTGCCATCCAAAGAGACTTCACAATTTTATATTAATTGCTTTACTAAAATAGCATGGTATTTCAGCTACCTCACCTTAAAGAGTAAACCCATTAAATGGTTACTTTGGCAGGGAGGGGATAAGAAGGGCTCGAGGAAGAAACAAGGTGCAAAGAAACTAATAACTACACAACAAAACTGTTCTGCTCTGCAGTGTTAAGAAAAGGAGAGAAGAGAGAAGATATAAAAAAAAATTACAGAAGAAACCGATATGTCTGCCAGAAGTTAAATACACATCTGTTAAGGATGCTCTTCTCATATTCAGGGTCAGAAAAATATGTACAAATGTAGCACCTCACTGATTGACAGAGAATCCTTAGTTCTGGCTCTGCAAATCCTTTTTTTTTTTTTTTGACAGCACTTTGTTTTAAGGCTAGAGGCAAAAAAAATGTCTTATGCATGTCCTTAAACTGGAAGGCCCTTATACCATTTGCAGATAATGATGTGCATAGCAGTTTCAGCTGTCTGCATATGCATTTTTATGTTTTTTTATGACAGCTCTGCGTACTGAACTAAAAGGCCATTTAGAGCTGTCAGGAGCTGACAAGCATTACCCTTTACATTTACAATTCTGTTAGCATGCATTGTCAGGTGGGCTCACCATTCTGCCGACATATGATTTCCTTTGAAACCCATGTATGACTTTAATTTAATACAGCAGTCTTCCCCCAAAAGGAACCTTATTAAGATTTCCTCTCCCATTTATCTTTCACTTTTTTTGCTTTTATGTGTTTGTCTCCAGTCCGCCCCCTTACTTCTCCCCTTTTCTATTTTAAAAAATCCTTGTTCTGGTAAAAGATACAAGAAGTAAAAGAAAGAGGTACCCTTGCACACAACTAACTACCTGTCTGGGAACCCTGTTAAGAGCAACCAAGATGTGATACGAAGCAGAATTGATCTTAGTTCCTTCTTTATTCAGTACTGCCACTGAGACATAGATCTCAATGGCAGTATTTAATAATAAAGGGACAATAATTGCTTAAGAAAACATACCATATACTTTTCAAGAAAAAGGTCATGGAATCTGCAGTGATACTGGACATATTACTTAATCGGAAACAGCGGAGAAACAGTGTTATCTGCCCACATAGCCCCATATGTATCCAGAAGACCATTCATTTTCTCACATGAGAAATAAACTTCACAGCTGATGTTTACCTGAGGCTAAACTGGGATGATACCAAGAGGCATGGAAAAACACTTGTTAGAACTTCCTCATGATGCTCACAGCTTGGCAGGAAAGGAATTTCAGTTACTGAATGGTGTAGCCTTCATTCATACATAAATATGTAAACACCAGCTTTTACTCTCCAACTATTTATTTCCTAAACTTTCAGATTATCCCTAGGCCAGCTAAATAAAAACAGGCTGAACAATATGCAGCAGCTGTTGATACCACTGCATTTGTAATGCAAGACCTTCCCTTCATGTCCATGCATTCATCCTCAGGTTCAGACTTATAGTTTACTAATGTCCTCCTCTTCTTCCTCCTCCTCCAGGCATAGGCATAGAGTTCACGGGGGCTTGGGGGCGGGGGTCACCCTTGAAATTTCCAAGGGAGGATTCAGCCTCCCCCAGGGCTTGCGATCCTTGCAACAACAACAAAAACCTGCATCCCCCTTCCCACTTTGGAAGCGGAAGGGTTTTTTAAAAACTTTTTTAAAAACTTTTTTTTACCAGTTTGGGGGTGGTTGCCCTGGCTGTGCTCGTCCAGCCGGCTCAGCGCCTCCTCCTCCTCCTCCTCCTGGTCCCCTCTGTCAGTGGAGAGAGGGAGGGAGAGCAACGGGGGGCCATTGCCATGAAGGATGCCGGACCTTGTAATCCGTGTGCTTTGCTGGGTGTGGGGACTGAGTGCATGCCGGGAGACTATGGTCCTGTGGTTCCCACGTGCGGCAGAGCTGGGCGCGCCTGGTGAGGAGAGGACGGGCTGGCTGGCCTCACTCCTTTTTTTAAACAGTTTATTTAGATTTTCCATATAAATACAGCCAAATAGTTTTACATATATAACATTTGAGTCTATTTTTCCTCTTTTCTTTTTTTTTCTTTTTTCTCATTAACATTTTATTGGTAGGATTAAAACAATAAAACAAATATAACAATAAAAATATACATAAAGGTCATAAGAACAGTTATACATTCAAACCAACACATAACTCCTGTATTGTAGGCAAATTATTAGATTTCCAATATTTAGGAATGCCAACTGACTTGCATGGACACCTTTGGAATACATTACAGCACAAGAAGAGTTGCAAAGAAAATGTGGAATGGATTTTCTGTTAAGGTCTCTGGAATGACAGCTCCCAGAGTGGAATGATAGCCCCTGGGTGTAGTAGATATGTTCTGGAACTGGAATGACAGCCCCTGCGAGTAGCAGGAGTATTCTTGCACTGGAACAACAGCCTCTGGGAACAGAATCTGTGTGCTGGGACTGGACTGATGGGGCCTGTCATTCCAGTCCTAGAACACATCTTCAACCCCTAGTCCCAAAACACTTCTTCAATTCCCAGGGGTTACCATTGCACTCTGGGGGCTGCCATTTCAGTTTCAGAAAACATTTGCTACTCCCTGGGACTGTCATTCCACTCTGGGGCCTGTCAATCCAGTTCCAGAATACTTCTGCTACTCCCAGGGGCTGTCATT
>NW_015171515.1:708526-736126 GCF_001447785.1 Gekko japonicus
GCACTTGCCCTGTGGTGATGGAAAATGCTAGCAAGTCATAGCCAACTCATGGTAACCCTGTAGGGTTTTCAAGGCAAGAGACATTCAAGGATGATTTGCTATTGCCCGGCTCTGCATCATGTCCCTGGTATTCCTTGGAGATCTCCCATCCAAATACTAGTCAGAGCTGACCCTGCTTAGCTTCCAAAATCTAATGAGATCAGGCTAACCTGAGCCATCTGGGTCCATGGCATGGTGCTGCGTGGGTGCTTCCCAGGCAATCATCTTCAAACTGTTCTTGGGAGCCACAATCATTAGGAAAGAGCCATGTGATAGAAGTGTAATAATAATTCACTCATAGTTGCAAGAGCCAATAAGATTTGAGTTTGATGGGGGATTGGGCAAATTGATCTAAGGAACTGAAAGAAGATAAAGTATTAGCAAGCTCAGTGGTTAAGGATTTGAATAGAGCTCTTTATAGTCCAATCCTGAGGACACTTCCCTGGCAGGAAGCCCCCTTGGATAGACCTCAGTAGGATTTCTCTGTTAGACTGATGAGGAATTGTTATAGGAAGGGGATAAACAATTAAAGTATATGAGAGAAAGAGAGAGAGAGAGAGGCTGAGTTCAGACTGGCAGTTTGAAGTGGGAGGGAGACGTGGCAAAAAAGACCCGGAACAAATTGTTCCGGGTTTTCCCAGTCACACTGCACCGACTGATGCAGGAGCATATTGGGGAGGAGGCGCAAGGGAGCGCTCACACTGTTGGCCCGGAGACGTGGCTGTAAGCAGCTTTTTCTGGTAATCCAGTTATGTGCGCTCACGTCCAGACTTCTGGGGAGTGGGATGGACGTGGGATAATTGTGCTTTCCAGGGTTTGATACCACTTTCACCTGGTATCTTTTTAACTCCGGAGGGAAGCATTACAACACGGGTTGAGTATGGCTGGGGAATGCCTGACAGATGTGCCTATCTGAATGGCCCCTTTAATCCGTTTGTGAAATGATTCTGGCTCATGCCTATATCGGGGCAAACTGCCAGTCTGAACTTGGCCAGAGAATGTCTGTTGTGTCCGCTGACCGCCACCGGAGGTCAGCGCACACTCCTGAGCTTCAGTCCGGCACAACAATGGGACTAGGATTCTAGTCCCTCCACTGGGATTGCACTGGTGGGCCAGGCAGGGCATGGGAGGTCCACAACACAGTCCGAGGTCAGGACACCAGATAAGACAGAGTAACATGAGCAGAGTCCAAAATACCAAGTCAAAACGCAGTCTAGGGTTACCGGAGATTGCATGCAGAGTTCAGAAGCCAAAAGCCGTCCGTCAAAAGTCAGGATACACAGTCCGTAGTCAGGGAGCCGGAGAAACGACATCACACAAGCCCAAAGTCAGGAGCCAGGAAGTCAGGATGAAAACCAGGAGACAGGAATGCAGGATCCGGGGTGCAGCGAGTCGTCTATGAGACTAGTTGCCAGCATGAGTTGGGGATCTGAGAGAGCCGCCTAATAGGCCTGTTCTGCTTGTTAGCCAATTACCGGCCGCTAACAGGGTCCTGGCTCCAGTCAGTACTCTGGGCTTAGAGGACGTCGACCTCACATGCGCGCCTCCTTATTCCGGGTTGCCATGTCCCGTCGCCTTTGTTCTCGCAAACGAGCCACCGGTGTGTGTGTGTGTGGGAATCAGGAGGCGTGGTGCTTGTGCTTGGCTCTGCCGGCACGGCTCCAGGTGTAAACTCTCCTCGTAGCTGGTGCTCATCCTCCACCGGACTTAGGTCTGGTGATTCAAGGGGTGCAGGGAGCTCACCCTCGGACGTTGAGGGCGCAGAATCCCTAGGGTCAGGGTCCACAGGGTCGGGCTGCACTGCGGGCATGACACTAAGAAACTTCACACCAAATGTGCATCTCCATTCCTTTCTAATTCCTCTCAACTATGTACAGCTTTCTATGTCGTGCTTCATTTGGACTGCTTTGCTTTCTCAGGTCCTAGCCTCCTTCTTTTCTATAACCATGAATCTACATCCCCTTCCTCAAGCCTTGCTGCTTGTCCAAACTCTCTAAAGTCAGACCAGTTTGGCCAGTGGCAACCCAAAATACATCTGCCTGTTCAGGAAGTTCAACTAAATACCACTAGAGGTTTTGTCACCACTGCTACATCACTTAATGCATTACAATATAGGTTCATGTTCAGGCTATAATTTATGTTTTCGTTTGGGAAGATCTATTTTCTTGGTCACGTCAGTTGGTGCTATTTTTTCCCTGTAAACTCCTCCTCCATCCCAACAGACTCTGCTGCTCACATGTTGTCTGTCAATCCCCTCTTTATCCCACCCTTCCTCCAGTCTCCCTTCCCTTATATTGACCTCACAACAATGGCAATATCACCCAGCCTGATGACCAGCCGGATGAAGGGAGCTTTGACTCTTGGAAGCTTATTCCCTGAAATTCTTGTTGGTCTCTAATCTGCTACTGTACTCAAATCTAACTGTCCCAGTATCACCGAGAAAGCGTCATGCAAAATTTAGATCTGAACATGGGTCTCCTCAGTTCACACTGGTCTTCATGCCATTGGTCCATCTACTTCAGCATGGTCTGCTCTGATGCAGGTGATCTCTAGAGACTCAGACAGAGAAAGATCCTTTCCAACACCTGTTCTCTTAGACCTCCTCAGTTTAAACCTTTATCCTTTGGCACACAAAGCATGGTCTCCCTACCATCAGTCCATCAGTGTCATCATTGTCTACTCAGACTAGCAATGGTTCTCCAGGGTTTTATGTAGAGGATTTTGCCCATTCCATGCTTTGTTTCTGAGCCATTGGGCCTGGCTAGGGGGGTTCTGAATGGTTCCCAGGCCCCCCTACATTTCTGGAGAGCCCCTTCCTAAACCCCACATTGCTCCGTCTCCATAAATAGTGACAATGGCCTGTGATGTCACTGGCTCCTCCCTATGATGTCACTGGGCCTCGGTTCTTTTAAGGACCTAGCACAGCAATGCCTCTGGCCGAGGCCCAGCCCCCCCCCCCCAGGAAATTGGAAAGTCAGGATACACACACAGAGAGAGGCTGAGTTCAGACCTTGCCTCCAGGGATCTGTGAATGGCTACATATGGTTCCTTAGAGGTCTGCTACCCAGGTAGAGTAGTGGTGGAATAGCTTCATGTAATTGTCAGCAAAGATTTGGATTGCTTTGGATTTACACCCATCCTACTTATAGGTTGCATTTTTCTTCTGTTATTTTTTTAATCAGTTATCACCAGTTTTGTTACATGCCATTACCTGTTTAGTCCGGCCCTTCTTCCAAGGAGCCTCGGGCACTGTATGTGGTTCTCCCTACTTCCATTTTCTTTGCCCTTTTTCTGTTGTTTTGAATGATTTTGTCCATTTCATTGTTATTAATCTGGTATTATGCTCACATAATTATATAAGAGTTCAATTAGACAAGACGTTAAAGATCTGTGACCAGGTTTCCTTATATCTTTGCTTTTAATTAAAAGAACCCACTGGGAAAAATTTGGTTTGGGGATGGAGCATGCGGGGGGGGGATTAATTCTCTACCTGCCAGTTTCCTAGATAAAAATCATCCCTTCCCCTCTGTCCAGTAGCTATAAGCCCTGGCAAGAAAAAAAGACAGGCTGCCTGTATCTTTCCCTGTCAGGGCTAATTCCCACACACTTTCTTTCTGAGAGACAGGGATGGGAAGAGTTAATTCTCCCGTCATGGCATTACGAGTCCCAGTCAAATTATGCCAAGGTATGAATGTGTACATATGCAAAATACACACAATGACATACCAATCCCCATCAATGTTCTTCTGTCTTTTATTCCTTCTTATTCACAGTTATGCCG
Source organism: Gekko japonicus (assembly GCF_001447785.1). Lineage (NCBI taxonomy): Eukaryota > Metazoa > Chordata > Lepidosauria > Squamata > Gekkonidae > Gekko > Gekko japonicus. The sequence goes on from NW_015171515.1 coordinate 712,347, forward strand.
GTTAAATCCTGAAGTGGTTCAATTCAGATACAGCTACAAATGTTCCCAATGTCATTGGCCTTACTACCATTAGATATTATATTCACAGCACAGGCGGCAAGTGAATATAACTTTCAATACATTTTAAACTAGTAGGCAAAAAAAAAAAGTTTGTCTTTTGCAAAAGGTCAGTAGAATAGCTGAAAAGAAGCCCCTACATCACTGGACTCCTAGTCCAGCAGTCTAGACAGTGTGATATAACAGTCAAGTGGCAGGGGAAGAGAGGAAAGAGCAGCATGCACAAAACTCTTCTGATGTTATTATTGATTTATTGGTTAAGCCTGTTTTTTTACAAGGCATAGAAAAAGTTGTGTCCCCAAGGAACCTCCAAATGACACAGTAAGGCCTAAATCCTGCTTCTTTCTAAAATGGAAAGATTTCATAATTGCTTTCCAAAACCTCTGTTAATCGAATTAGCGACACTTGATATTTAAGGTGTATAACTAAAATGGGGATTTGAAGACATCACACATACAAGAAACGGCAACAGCTGAATGTGAAAATCAGATATACCTTTTGTGTTTCCATGTATAGTATGAGCAAGCTATATGCACAACAAGAAGAAGCAAAAAGACATTCTGCTTATCAGCACTTCCTCAAACGACAGAGTCAGAAAGGTCTGTCTGTCTATCTATCTAGAAAATTCTCGTGCTAGGCACCAGGCCAAAACATTTCTTATTAACTGAGGTGGAGTTCCATCATTTCTAGCTGTTGTTATGAATTGTGTCTTGCCTGAGAACTTCTTTATGAATACCATTTTATGCTGCTGAGTGTTATTTTACTTTGTTTTTATGTCCTGACTAGTTTTATGCTATTGTTTTATGACTTGTTTTTATGCTGTTGTTTTATAATTTTATTGTACGCTTTTACTTTGTGAGTTGCCTCAAGCAAGTCTCTGCAGAGCTGGCATATATGTTTTCTAAATAAAATAAAAAATGGTATGGCCAATGCATGCATGAAGTCAGCAGCAGCTAAAGCTGGCCAAGATCAATCAAGTGACGTTACGGCTATAACATGTGTCTACATTGGTGTTGTTTCCTACTTCATTACATATACAGATCTGAACAGCTCACAGTGTACACAGAAGTTCATTAGTGTTAACCTGTTATTTTCATTCATTGCTGTGAAACTATATGAATGACAAAGCCAGTTGCTTTATACGTGTATTTGGAGAACTTTATTAAAATAATGTAATAATTACAAAATCTGCATTGACCTTCTTTATAGTTGCTCACATTATATTGCATAGTCATATCAAGATCAGCTGAAATACCAGGATCTCATTCATAATTTTTTGGTTCCTGCCAATGAGGCCTCATTAATTTGTTACCATTACCTTATCAGTTGCAGTAGTAAATTTAATTCCATTTAAATTATATTCGTTCATGAAGTAATTCTGTTTACTGATCCTTCACTATATTATCAATTTGTTACAGATCTTAACTCAGACTACCTCAGTGGTTTCCACAACTATAATACATTGTTCTATTTCTCTAAGCTTTGTAACAATTAGAATCGAAAAGGTTCTGATAGATCATCTGCTCCAACCCCCTGCTCAGTGCAGGAAATCCAAAGCTACGGAGTTTCTGAAAGATATCCTTGTATGCAGACCTGCAGCAAGAGAAAATCAACCTAGCCTGTAGTAATTGGTTCCATTGTCAAATAGCTCTTCCCATTAAGAAGCTTCTCTTAGTGGTCAACAGGAATTCACCCTCCTGTAACTTAAGTCTATTAGATTTAGTCTTTCCCTCTAGAGTATCAGATAACAATAACAAGTCTTTGCCCTCTTCTGTGTGACAGCTGCTCAGTTGTTTAAATGTGATAATGTCTCTTCTTAGTCATCTTAAGCATACCCAGCTCCTTCAACCTTTCCTCATAAGACCTGTTTTCTATGAGACCGAGGGTTGCCAGCCTCCAGGTGGGGCCTAGGCATCTCCTGCTTTTACAACTGATCTCCAGCTGACAGAGATCAGCTCCCCTGGAGAAAATGGCTGCTTTGAAGGGTGGGCTGTATGGCATTGTACCATGAGGAAGTCCCTCCCTAAACCCCTCCCTCTCACGGATCCACCCCCAAAGTCTTCAGGTATTTTCCAACCCAGACCTGGCAACTCTAATGAGACCTTGGACCATTTTTGTTGGTTGCCTGTGACTGTGTTCCAAATTTGGCTATATCCTTCTTAATATGTGGTGCCCAGAACTGGACACTTTACCTAAATGTGGTCTGATAACTACAGAATACAATGGAACAATTATTCCCCAGTACTTGAATATTCTGCTTCTGTTGATGCATCCCAAAATCATATCAACCTTTCCTGCAGCTACACACACTACTGAGCCATTCAACTTGCAGTCAACTGCAGTGTCAAGATCCTCTTTTCACTCTTTTCAGTTCACGTATCTCTGATATCAGATGCTATGAAATGCTGATCTGAGGCAGCAGCTCACAGCTGCAAAGAGCCTAGCACTAGACTGAGATGTGGCATCACAATGTTACATGCATACACACACTGTATAGCAGAGTTCTACCACACATTAGCCATTTTACTACTTTTAGGGAGTGGAGAGGGATGGGTCCCTTTGTTGCATTTTGTCCTTGTATGGCCTATAGGCACTGCAGAAGTCAGCACAATGGTGTGCTGCTAACCATAATAGAAAGACATGAAAGCACAGAGTCACCAGATTTTATTTCAGCAGCAGGCTTCATGGAACCATTAGAAGAGTACAAGAATGTTTGCTGAATGTTACGTAATGTTTACAGGCAAAGGGGACTCTTGCTTAAGCATGAATTGCTACCTGCCCTAAACTGCTGCTGGAATGACACTGTCTTTCAAATCAAGTTCCATGATATGAGTTGTCAGGAGTAGATAAGTCAAGAATGTGAAAGAAGTGTCCAGTAACACCACTCTTTAAAATACCACAAGAGAGCTGTCACTTTAGAAGATTATGTTCTGGAAAGATTTAGGGATTGCCCAATGGTTACCCGTTACAGATTTCTTAATAAGAGCAACACTTTGGCTGTAGGTCTTAGTTCTGCAAATTATGTCATACTTGTTCACTGAATGGAGCTTACAGTGCTGGTTCTAAATTAAAACTAGTGGTTGGAAATTAAAAACAGAAAGGACAGATGTTCCGATACAAGAAATTTATATCCACATCCTTTGTAACGGCTAATTGTTCTGCCAGGACTTAAAATCAGTTTTTCCTGTGTAGGCTTCAATTGTACTGTACCTCCTTAATCCAAACTGAGTGATGTGGAATTGCATGGTTACTAGATATTTCCTCCTTGTTCAGTGGCCCATTTTTAAAAAAATTGGTGAAATCCTCATTCCAACCAGCCAAAACTACAATTATGCAATATGTAGTAAACAAGACTTTTCTCCCCAGGACGTTGCCCGATCATTGGGCAAATATGCACTAAAAGTTTCATTAGAAGTATATACAGCTACAACAAACACATTCTCTGTTACTTTATAAACATTACAAACTAATCAAACTAATTCAAACATAAATGGAAAAAATAGTTATTTAGAGGCATTTCCACCTGTAATGATAGAAATGCTTTATAACAAGAGGACCTAATTCCACTGTTGATGGAGAAACTGAAAATGGATTCAGATAAACACTTTCTATCTGGCTCCTCAGCATCAGATGACTTTTGAGACATACCTTACATCATAAATCAGGGTTGCCAGATCTCCGATTATGGTGGGAGACCTCCTGCTGGCAACCCTCCCTTCCTGCTGCTACACCTTCAGGTGGCAGGGCAATTTTTTACATTGCCAGTGTTGCAGTGGGATATCACTTCTGGGGAAAACCTGGTAGTGACATCATATTCGTTTAGGTATCCCTGGAAAATCTATAGTTTTGCCATAGAGTCTGTGGCAATTCCTATAGAGATGTGACATCTCTTCTGGTTTCCCCCAGAACTGATATCACACCATGCATGATACTGGTGCCCTCCCATGTGTCTGCTTCCATCTCCCACAGGGGCTTGCCATCACCTGGCAACACTATGGTAAACCTCTACATAGATGCTCATGTGAGTACATTTTTCATGGGTAAGAACATAAGAGTACTGATGGACCATTATTAATATATCCATTTCTTTAGACTAGTTCTGTGCTGCCTGTTCAGAGTCCTGCTTGAGGCATTTTACAATTAAACAATGTAAAAATATAAACACAAGCCAATAAAATAAAGCCATTGGGCATAAGCAGCATTAAAAACTATCCATAAAGCAGAAGCAGACCCTTAAAAAAGATGGTAATAACACTTCTAATAAGAAGCTTGGGTAAAAAGATGTGTTTTGGCCTGGCACCTAAAAGAAAGTAAAGTAGATGACAGGCAAGCCTCAGTAGGGAGGGCATTCCAGAGGCAAAGTGCCAATACAGAAGATTCCCTGTCTTTAGTCACTACCCACCTCATCTCTGAAGGCAGGGCCATAGAGAGCAGGATGAGAGGCAGATCTCAACTGGCAGGCTTGATAGTATGGGGGGAAGCAGTCCTTCAAGCACCGTCATCTTAAACCACATAGAGTCTTAAAGGTAAGAACTAGTACTTTGATTTATTCCCAGCAACATGTGGTAACCAGTGCAGATCTTTCAGAAGGGGCGATACAATCCCGGTAACCAACACCTGCCAATAGCTTGGCTGCTGCATTTTGGATCAATTGACGTTTACGGTCCATTTTCAAAAGCAACTTCAAACAAAGTGCATTATATAGTGATCTAACATTATTATTATTATTATTATTATTATTATTATTATTACATTTCTACCCCACCCTCCCCGCAAGTGGGCTCAGGGCGGCTTACGATAGGGCACCATGTGCCAAAGCATAAAACAACATAAAAACAGGATAAAACAATCAACATTAAAGTGCTCAGTGGTTACAATCAAAATTTAACAAGGTGGGATCAAATTTGCAAGATATCTTCCATAACAATAGGGAGATTAAAGACCCATAGATGTTACTCGACCCCATCCAGCAGTACTGGTCACAGCGAAGTCATGGTTGATCTTCATGGGGCCATCCCTCAGGTCTACCAATGGTGGTAATGGTAGTGGTAGTGGTAGTGGCAGCTCCTACTCGAAAGCCTGGTGGAAGAGCTCTGTCTTCCAGGCCCTGCGGAACTGTAAAAGGTCCTGCAGGGCCCTGATCTCCTCCAGGAGCTCATTCCACCAGGTAGGAGCCACCGCTGAAAAGGACCTGGCCCTTGTTGCAGTAAGCCTGGCCTCCATGGGTCACCAGACGATGTTGTGTCCCCAACCAAAGTGCTCTTTGGGGCATATGTGGGGAAAGGCGATCCCTGAGGTATGCCGGACCCTGGCCATAAAGAGCTTTAAAGGTAAGCACCAGCACTTTGAAGTGAATCTGGTACGCTATAAGCAGTCAGTGCAGCCCTTTCAGCACAGGCTGGATGTGCTCCCACCTAGGGACACCCACCAAGAGCCTGGCCACAACATTCTGCACTAGCTGCAACCTCCGGATTTGCGACAAAGGCAGTCCCATGTAGAGAGCGTTACAGTAGTCTAGCCTCGAGGTGACCATTGCGTGGATCACTGTAGCCAGGTCATTGCGGTCAAGGAAAGGAAGCAACTGCTGAATCAGCCGAAGGTGGTAAAAGGCCGATTTGGCAGTGGCTGTCATCTGGGCCTCCATAGTTAAGGCAGGATCCAGGTGCACTCCCAAACTCCTAACCTCTGATGCTGGCACCAAAGGTGCCCCATCGAAGGTCAGAAGCAGGAGCCCCAACCCTGAACCGACCCTACCCAAGCACAGGACCTCCATCTTCGCCGGGTTTAGTTTCAGCCAGCTCAGCCTGAGCCACCCAGTCACAGCCTCCAAAGCCCAGTGGAGATCTTCTGGGTCAGAGTCCGACCGGCCACCCAACATCAAATAGAGCTGGGTGTCATCCGCATATTGATGACACCCAAGCCCATGCCTCCAGGCAATCTGGGTGAGGGGGCGCATGTAAGATGTTAAACAACATCAGGAAAAGCACTGCCCCCTGAGGCACACTGCATTTGAGCGGGTGCCTCCAGGACTGCTGTTCCTCTAGCACCACCCTCTGTCCCCGACCTTGGAGAAAAGAGGCAAGTCATGAAGGGTAAGCCCCTGTATCCCCGTGTCGGTGAGGCAGTGGGTCAGCAACTGGTGGTTGACCATATTGAACTCAGCCAACAGATCTAACAGCAGCAGAGCTGCCACACCACCCTGATCCAGATGCCTCCAGATGTCGTCAGTAAGGGCGACCAGCACTGTTATTCTGATTTTATGTTTTTATTATATCTTAAATTTTACTCTATTTCATATAAATATTCATATTTATAGTATCCCTCTCTGTTGTTATCCTTGGTTTGTAATGGCCTATGGCTAAATACAAATAAATTTCTATTCATTCATTCATTCATTCATTCATTCATTCATTCATTCATTCATAACACATTAAATGATATAGAAATTACATAGTAGGATCCTATTTTCAGTAAATGAAGCACAGTAATATAGACCACAGTCCCTAATAATTTATCTAAGTAACTTTATGAATCATTTAGTACAGCACAATTTTATTGCCTGCATAGAAAAGCTCTCCTAAATAATTCAGTTTTGCATTGTTTGTGGAAAGCCAGTTGGGTGGGAGCTTTCTTGACCTCCTCTGGCAGGCCATTCCATAAGGTAGGGGCCACAATGGAGAATGGGTGTGTAAGAACAGTTGTTGATTTTGCACTTTTGCAGGTTGGCACCTGTAGAAGACCTTGCTCAGATGAGCAAAGCTGTAATGGCAGTGCATGGGGAAGAGGTAGTGTTGCATGGTCCAAGGCCATGAAGGCCTTTGTATGTGGCAGCCAATACCTTAAATTGAGCTCAGTAATTGATGGGCAGCCAATGGAGTGACTGTACAATGGGAATAATATGCATGCTCCATCTCGCTCCCAATAATAGCCGAGTCATGGCATTCTGCACCAACTGGAGTTTCCGAATTGATTTTGAGAAGAGACTAATGTAAAGTACATTACAGTATTCGTGGCCATTTTATGGACTAGGCTGAGTTGGGAGAAACCAAAAAAGAAGAGGAGCCAGTGTACAAGGATAGGTACAAAGCACAAAAACCACTGACTAGAGACAACCAATATATGAAATGTGTAGTAATAATTCAATAATGCAAAAATATAATTATATAACAATATTGGCCAAGGTGTAACCAAGATACAGAACGAAGAATAAATGGAATGAAAAATAAAGTCCTTCTTGACCTTCTTGACTGAATATACTGGCTTTGTATGTGCCTTCTACTGAGATTGGGTCCCCTTATAGCCTATTGCTTTTGAATAAGAACAACTCGAAACACGGCAGCCAGCATCTGGACTATGCGTCATGGCTTTTTATGGCTTATGGAACTTATGGAATCCACTCCATGATGAATTGCATGTCAAATTGGACTTTGATATTACAACCCTACTGGAGTGAGACACAGTAAAATACTTGGGACTTTATTTTTCTTTCCATTTATTCTTCTTTCTGTATCTTGGTTACACCTTGGCCAATATTGTTATATAAGTATATTTTTGCATTATTGAATTATTATTACACATTTCATATATTGGTTATCTCTAGTCAGTGGCTTTTGTGCTTTGTTCCTGAGTTGGGAGAAAGCCTTATTTGCAGCTGCATTCACTTGATTCTCCATCAATAACATTGCATCCGGTATAAACCCCGAGGCTCTTAACCAAGTCAGCAAGGGTCAGCTGGACTCCATCAGAAGTGGGGAGCACTATGTCCTTCAGGATCTCTGTCTTCCCAACCAACATTATGTCTGGCTTTTTAGGGTTTAGTTTCAATTTGTTCTCTCTTAGCCAATTTACCACAGATTGAGGACCTCTACCACATCATCAGGAGACTTGGATAATGATATATAGAGCTGGTTATCATCCACATATTGCTAACCAACCCCAAAGCTATGAATGATTTGCCCTAAGATAGAGATTGGAAAGCACGAGGAATAGAATTGCACCCTGTGGAATGCCACCGGTTAGGTCCCACATTGTTGATAACTGGTTTCCAATATCAACCCTTTGAGTCCGATCTATAAAAAATGATTCAAACCAGTTTAATGCATATTCCCTAGTACCTGCTTCTGCCTCCAAGCAAAGCAACAAAATGTCATGGTCCATTGTATCAAAGACTGAAGATAAATCCAGTGGGAGCAACAAAAAGACATGGCTTTGTCCACACTCAGACAGAGGTCATATACTAGCAGGGTCATCTGTGTCCCATAGCCTGTCCTGAAGCCAGGCTGAAAAGGATGTAGAGCAGATGATTTATCCAAGAAGACCCAGAGTTGGTCTTTTACTGCTCTCTCAATCACTTTGCCCAGAAACCGCAGGTTAGAGACTTGGCAATTAATTGGCCCAGTTTGTGGAGAATTAATGCTATAGAACAGAGGACAAGTTCATGTTTTGTATGACTGTTTTGTATTATCTCTTGTCCTGTGTGGTATAATAGGTTTTTCTAGTTTTTAAATCATGGTTTTTTTTAATTAGTGTTTTCTGGGTCTCTGTATGTGAGCTGGCATCAACATTTTATCTGAACATTTTATGACCTAGCAGGGTTTTAAAGTGTTGAGAAAAATTTAAAGAGATGTCTTGTTAGTCCAAAGAAGTTTTGTTAGCCCAAAGATGTTTTGTTAGTCCAAAGTAGGCAGCAAAAGCAGACAACAATTGGTGCAGCATATATAGCACCTGTCCAAGTCAGCATGAATTGTATGGATATACATGGGCATTCAGATCAATGGGCCCCTGCCAGAACCATGTAATGTGGATAAAGGCATACCTTCCTTATTACCTGATGATGTGGCTGGAGATGCATATTCCTATATACCATCTGAGGTTGCTGTACATAATGGTAGAGAAGATATAACTACTAATTTATGCTGACAATCAAATCAACTCTCTCTTGGGCTGGGTCATGCTGAAGTCAGTCTGCAAACTTAATCTCAGGTTTAACTTTCTGATAAGCATCTTTGGGACACATCGGTTAAATTTTATGATAGTGGTTTAAAGAGATTAATTTTTTTTAAAGTGTTTGGCAGATAACAGACCTCAAAATTAATTCTTCCGTTGTTCAGTGTGTCAGTCAACAGAAAGAGGAAATAAATTCCACGGAGGTAGCCATGTTAGTCTACAATAGCCAAAACAACAGTGTTGGCAACAACAAAGTCTTATAGCACCTGAAAGATTAACAAATTTATTGCAGCAGAAGACACTTTGTCTTCTGAAGAAAGGATACTGATTTTTGACTGCTTCAGCAGAAATAGGATTTCCCTTCTAAAGGTAGCATTTCCCACAAACTAATAATTGTGTGTAAAGATAAAACTGTTTATTTTTCATGTCATCTCAAAAGAAGGAATCATACTTTTATAATGGCTAGAACCTCTGGGGGTACCTGGTGAGTCTTATTAAGAAGATTTCAATTATTATTCAGGATTCCACTGATGCTTTGGCTTTGGGGGAGATTATTAAAACTGTGTTAAATATTAATACTAATATTACATATTTTAATTTAAGTATCTTTTATAATTACCAAGCCATATGTTTAAACTTAAAGTATCTTTGGGGCTTTGATTACATTCTGTGTGTGTGTGTGTGTTTTAAATTGCAGAACAAAGTGTTTCCAAATTGGGGCCAACATGTTGAACTTGGACCTCGGCTGAGATCTTATGCAGCTTTACAATACAGCCTTATCTGCAGTCCTAAATATACTTAAATGAAGGAAATCCTACTGAAGACAGCAGGGCTTATTTTGTGAAAAATATGCATAGGATTAGACTGCAAATGAATGTAAAGCTTCACCCTAAAAGAATTTAAGAAATGTGAGCTGTGTGCTTCAGTTTTTGATAGGAAACAAATCTGAAAAGTATCTATAACTTTAAAATATCCATACTGTCACTTGTGTGCCGCTTACAATAATCATAACTTTAAATCAGTGACACTGGACTCATCCAATAAACCAAGACTGCCAACAAAAATGTATTAAGGTTGGGTATCCTGCATTTGAATCCAGCCTGTATCTTTTCTACAATAGGCTTGAGCTCAGTGCTGGACCTGTAAGTCATTAGGGTGGTGGGATTTTCTCTTTATGTTTAGATGATAGAAATAGTTCTCCCATGACCTAATATAGCAGCTGTTTGAATATGCTAATAAGGTTTGCTGCAAGTGGTTTTCAGGGGGATACATCAGAGAATCAGAGCCAAGGTGAATCAGTCAAGGTGAATGCATGAAAAATTGGATTCCCTTCTTATAACAAAATTTAGGAATTTGTTATGCAACTGACGAGCAAGGGAAATAAATCTTTCCCGTCATGAATAAACAACAAAGAACGTGGCAACCCATTTGCAGATTGGCCATGCAACTGTCTTGATTACAATCAAAGTTCAAGCACATACTTTAAAAAACAAACTACACAAATTTACAGTTTCAGTCCAAAGATTTGTCATGTGAACACACACATAAATTTTACAATGCACCCTTGTCACTGTTTCTCTTAATTCTTGGTTGCTCAGTTCAGAATTTGGAGAGCTGTGGCTTGGGCCTGGGCATTTATAATGGCTGCTTCTGTTTTATGGAATGGACTCACTCATGTAATAAGGAAGTCACCCACACTTCAGACATTTACAAATAGAGATGGGCACAAACCTAAAAAAAGTTCCTTCCCCGAAAATTGGTCTGGGGGCTCTGAACCAGCCCAAGTTCATGCTGGCTTTTGGCTGATGAGCCAATTCATGCCCATCCATATTCCTGTTCCTCCTCACAATTCTAGCCACTTCTCCACTTATTCTCTCTGATCTTCTGCAAGCATAAAAGTATGGTATTTGCTGAAAGCCCCGTATTGCTTTCTAGAACTTCTATATCCTGCTACATCACCAGTTACAGAACAGTACAGGTAAACGGGGTCACTGGCAGTGTTCCCTCTAAGCTGTGGAGTCTCGTGAGCAAAAACTCTACTTTGTGAGCTACTGGCATTAAAGTTGTGAGTGAGCGATATGGCTACTGCATAAATCCGTTTGCTCTGGAGCCATCCTTCCTGAGCTAAGACAAAAATCTGTGAGCTGAAGGCTAAAAATCTGTGAGCTAGCTCACACTAACTGAGCTTAGAGGGAACACTGGACTCACTGGGAATCTAAGCAAAGGCGGCGGCTGAAGACCCAAGATAAATAGAAGACCAAGGCAGTATTACCCTAAGGTCTGATTGCATTAGAACCATCTCTATAATTTTATATTGGCTTTGCCTCTTTTTAAATTCACATAAACAGCAGTTAAACTAGCAACCATTCCACTGCTCTGGATACCCCACTGCTTTTCAAGCTATTATTTTAATAAGGCCTATTTTACAATTAAGGAACCATGGGCTTTAAATTACATGTAAAATAAAACATGGAAATTGAAGCACTAAGTGGGTAGCTGCCTTTGGAGGTTCAGCAGCCAAGCTTTGTATTATATTAAAGCTGTTGCCTGCTAATAAAAGTCAGAGAATGGAAGGGCTACAATTTAGCCGAATGAATAAATGCTACCTTAAAATTTTCTGGGAATGACCTGAACTAGGGAACACTGGGGGGGGGGGTGTTCCACACATGCCCTAGGATACTGACTGATCACTGTAATTGCTGTGCACTGTTACGATACCTCAAGTATTTTTCAAAAATCTACAGACCTACGTAGGTGCCTCTCATGTGCCCCCTATTAGTCCTTAATAGCTCACGAGGCTGAATGCCTTGGCACCAACTCCTCCACTATCTCGTAAAACACAGCGTTTTAGGTTACAGTCGTTGTCGCTGACGTGGTCTGTTGTGATATGAGCAGCAGTTCTTTCTCCAGATGGTTGTAAAGGTTAATGAGGAATTTATGCCATGCTCGATACATATTAAACTGCATCTCTCAGTGGAAGCATCTACCATGGACATAAATTTACTTTTTGAACATATATAGCTCTATGGGTAACTACTAAGGATTGCCAAGCTGTTATGCAGAATATCACCCAAGTCTGCTAGTTGTGTACAGATTTTAAGATGGGAGGGGGGCACACAACCTCAGGGGTCCTTTGCACAGTCCAAAAAAATAGTAATGTGCTGGAAGTGATGACATTGGCCTTTTAACTTCATTATAGCTATTGCTTTTTTTCTGTAGAAGAGAAGAAAAGTAGGGTTTTATACCCCATATTTCTCTACCTTAAGGATCTCACAGTGGCTTATAATCACATTCCCTTCCTCTCCCCACAACAGGCACCTTGTGAGGTAGGTGGGGCTGAGAAAGTTCTGAGAGAATTGAAAGAACACCCAGCAGGCTTCATGTGGAGGAATGGGGAATCAGACCTGGTTCTCCAGATTAGAGTTCTCTGCTCTTCTTAACCACTATAGCATGCTAGCACACATTGGTATGAACCAATGCCAGGGCACTTTTCAAAATAGGAGATAGTCCAAGAGTTGCTGAGGACCAGTTTATCTGTGGACTACACTCAAACAGTTGTAAAGTTGCTATAATTCATATTAGGCTTATAGGCCCATTCACCGGCACAGCTGGATCGGGCCCCAGGGGGAACTCCACCCCGACGTGCGCGTCACCTGGAAGTGACACGGGCACGCCGGGCATGCTGGGGGCGGGGCCACAGCAATACAAGACGCCGGGGCCACGCACACAAGACGCCAACCGGGAGCCCCCCGCTCCCGGCAAAGATAGACTTGACAACACTACTCTTACTTCGTCTACATGTTGTAACTTTAAAAAATGCGATGTATATGCCATTTTTCTTTTGGGTTCATAGCAAACTTCCCTCATTAGCTGGGAAGAAAACATGTCCAAGTACAGTCAGAAAGCCTTCCCCCTGCTAGGGAGCTGAAAATGTTGACATGCAGCCTCCAAGCTGAAGACTTTGGCCACTGCTGCTTTAAGTTACCCCTCCCGGCTTAAGAACCTTACCATGTCCATAGCCATTAATACTTAGAGGAAAGATATTTTAAAATCAGAAATTTTCCTATTCGATCAGAAAGTTCTCATTTTTTTAATTTTTAAAAACTATTTTTATTATTTTCTCAAGAAAAAAAAGGTGGGATGCAGAAGGGAAGAAGGGAACGGGGAAAATATAGATTTATCAAGTTTGTCAAAGTTCTCATTTTTAAATGTTAATTAACCACACCACAGATTAAAGGCCTGTGTTTTGTTGTTGTTTTTAAGTCTTAAGTGGAGGCAAAACTGTGTACCTGGTGAAACAATGGACCCACTGGCCCATCATAGCTATAGCCCTGCTCCCTCTGAATAAAGTGGCTTATAGAGCAAAATAAAAATACATACTCAAGTACAGTAACAGCAGCAATCTAAAACAGTACTCTACAGAAACACTAAATCAAAAACTAACAGCCAATGCCTAGTCAAACAGATGCGTTTCACAAGTATTATAGAAGACAGAAAGGGAGAACCACCACCACCCTTAACAGGGAGGTTTTCCATCATCTTAAAGCAATTGCAATAAAGGCCTTAGTCTAAAGAAAAACTTTGACCACATATTTTCCAAGGGACACTTGTGGAATCTGCAATACGAGAAGACTTTTCAGGAATCTTCAATGAAGCTGCTCTCCAGTTTTCTTATACAATGGCATATTTCAAAAAGAAGGCAAATTCATCTCGAACGGACTACTACAGGTAAGAATACAGTACACATTCAGGTGGTCCAATGTTATAATGTTCCAGGAGAAGAATGGAACATGCAGCTTTGCTTTCAAAAAGAAATTCTGGATGTTAACCTAGGTAATAAACATTCATGTTTACCTGTAGAAATTTTTGTAACAGTCAACGCTGTTTTATTTTTCAGCGCTGTAAAAAAGAGGCCAGGTACGTTTCCCACAGAAACCTAAACATCTCACAAGCAACACCTGTATCCCTTCCATAAAACAGAGCTTTGTGTGAGAACTTCAGTGTGTGTCTTCAACCCTTCAAGAATGCCAGGAAACTTCTGGTTATTCTTTCTAGTCTCTTGACTAACATGTCAGTTGAAGACATTCATCTAGTTTCCCACTGAGCCTAAACCTTGCCCACTCCTCCAAAGAACTATGGTAGTAAGGACACAGGACTCCTATCTTGCCTGAGTGATAAGTGGATCAAAGTGAGATGCAATCGAAGCAGCTTAAGACTTTCCCGATATTGTACTGCACATTGTGCTGACTTCCTGCAAGGGAAGAGGGAAGCCTTTGAACCTTCTATTCCACTGGAACTGTACAGCATGTCTCCACAGCATGCTCTTGCCATGTTGCCCTACCAGGGTGGTTCAATCAAGGAGATGGGGAAAGTACCTTAATTTAACCTTAACATAGGTAAGGAAATATAGCAGCCAAAAAAAGGAGGAAAGCAGCTGCAGTTTCCTAACAATGTCCTTCATGTAGTTAGAAGACCCTATGGAAAATTATCTCTCCCCCCCCCCAAATATGCTACATATTTTGTAAAGTGCTGACTTCCTGTCTATTACTGCTTTTTGACTTCTCTGTGCATAATTTTCCAGGACAGCTGGTCTCCTTATCTCATGCTGTTTATTGACTTATCTATCTGCTTACACAGGTTTACAGATACTGTATTTGTGGTTCCCCTCCCCCGAGATTGCCTTCATTTCACTTGGTTGGTCTGTTCCTGAAATGGTTTTACTTTAAAGGAATAATTGACAACCATGATCAGGGTATGTCAACTTAAGCTTCTCAGAAATTGTTCTTTTTCAGGGGGGAAATGTAACTACCAATTGCGTTTTGAATTGTTCAGAGTTAAATGCTTTTCATTTCTAAAAATGTTAAACCCTAAATCCCTTGATTTCCCAAATGTTTGGGTATATTCTAATCAAACCAATATTTTCAAGTATCCCCATTCTGCTTAGTTGCCAAAAACTAAGAACAGGCAAAAAAAAATCCACAAAAAAAGAACTTGAAATAATGCACAGGAAAAGAATTCTTTGTGAAAGCGAGTCTTCAGTTATTTTCAGACGCTAATAATCTCCAGTAAGAAATATTTGAGCAGACTATAGTGATGACACAGATAATAGAATAAGAGTAAATTATTATACCACCAACAAGCATGAGTCTAATCAAATTCTTTGGTACAAAATGTATCCCTCATCACAGTACAAGCAAGGAACAGATAAGAAACAGACAACATTGAGGGTTTGTTGATTACGGCTGAGCTGAAACCAAACATTTTTCCCCCACTAATCTTTTTGTCACTGGGGGAAAATGCTTCCTTTTATAACATTTTCTGCACACCTTATGAAAATGTTCACCATACATTCTTCTGCCATACTTTCATGGTTGACTTCACATGCTTTGATTGATGCCATCACATAACCAAATCTGATTGGCAAAATAGTATCATAGGCCTATTTGATTACCTAATGGTCCCTGATTGGGGGTAATCACCCATGTGACTAATCCAGGAAGGAGAAAGACAAAGAAGCCAAGTAGGAAAAGAATGGTTCTGAAGTAAAAGCAGGAAAATCAGCGTTTAACAGAATTAGGGGAAAGGCGGCTATTTTTTTAAAAGTTCATTCATGATCTTTAGAGCTATGGATGCTATTGTCCTGGCCCTTTTGAAATCAAATGAGGGAGAAGGCACCGATTGGCTGGGGCAATTAACTGGCAAAGAGGAGAGCATAAAAGTGCCTGTCTGCCTTCTCCATGTGAGTGTTTGTGGCATGCTCTTGCACACCCACCATCTCTAGGAGCAACATGAGATTAGCAGGTCAGACAGGAATTTCTGAGGTCTCTTGTGACTGGCTTTTGTTTGCCTGATTCGTGTTGCCTCAGGAGCACTTGGGATCATTACACCTGGGCCCAGCACTGCTTAGCTGAAATAGGGTGGATGGCCTTTTATAAGTAGCTTGAAGTGATGAACACCCTGAGAGATCATGCAATGATGTGGAGGCATTCTTGAACAGCCTGTGGCAGCGGCGTGGTGGTGGGTGGGTTGGGAAGGAATTCCCTGGGTGCTGAGCAGCATCCACCAAACCTGTGGTTGTTTATGTAACACATTGGGGGAGGGAGATGAGGCTGGGCAAATGAGGATCAAAAAAACTAGGGAGCTCGGGTCGTGTTGCCAAAATTAAGGTAGCCATGAAAGGCTGCCTAATACAGGCCACAAATATGACACTGATCAGCCATTTAAATAAACTGGCAAAACCCAAGCTCTGGCTTTCTTGTGTAACAATCAAAACTGGACAATATTGCCCTGACCTGGATAGCCCAGGCAAGTCTGATCTTGTCAGATCTCAGAAGCTAAGCAGGGCTGACTCTGGCAAGTACTTGGAAGGGCGACCTCCAAGGAATACCAGATGTGTAATGCAGAGGCAGGCTAATCAAGCTACCTCTCTGAAAAAAAAACATCCAAACCCCCAATAGGGGTCACCAGAAGTCAACCATAACTTCCAGGCAAGCACACAAACCACACACACATGCACACATATACAAACACACACAAAAAAACCGACAATATTGGATGCAGTCGTAATTATTCTAGATAAATCTCATGAATTCTGGACCATACTCGCATGATGTTTGCAGTATAATTTGTGAGTGAAACTCCTTACTCCCTCACGGACTTCGTTTCATGTGCAAACAGCATTATATGTGAACAACCCAGTAAGGATATGTTGTCAAAGGCTTTCACGGCCGAAGTTCATTAGTTGTTCATTAGCTGTATGGCCGTGGCCTTGGGTAGCAGCATAATATTTGTTGTGGCTTGATAGTCTCTAAGTAGGTGTGAACTTCACTAAAATGGTGGTACTATACTTTGTGGAGGTAAGTGACATCTGAAGAAAAATTGTCTGCTGTGATACTGACATATGAAGGCTCATCCATACTTAGTATTGATTTGGTAGCTCATAAATCCCAGATTGACATGTGCATATTTTAAACACTATGTGGCATGTCTTAGTCTTTCTCTTAAAAAAAATATGCACCAAGTCAACAATTCCAATAAAAAATAAATGTTTGTACTCAGCTGTGTACTTATGTATAGTTTGTTCTTCAGCTAGAAAAATACTCAATTCAGTGTATTTTATTATATTGGTAGTAAGAGCACAAACCCTGCACCGTATTTTACGTGTGAAGGTATAGCAGCTGTTGTGTCATTCCTTCCTAACTAAAATAAAAATAAAAATGAATGAGTGGGCATCCTAGACGGAATCCCTGTTCTTCTTTCAGTCTTATAAACACAGAGTGTTTATTACAAGCATGAAAGAGTCCAGATCACTAGTCCAAACTCCCAATCAACAGTCTAGGAAAGCAAACTCTACCACACTCTATAAAATACCCTGGAGCTACATCTCCCAGGACTGTAAACTAAGCAAGCTTTCCAAATGGCTAGCATTCACTTATGTAATATAGCGTACCAGGTTTGGGGCCCACTAGGCCCAAAACACAGCTAGGCATCCCCCCGAAGCATTTAAAATATAGTAATAAATCCCGCTGGTGCTGTTGGTCTGTACCATGGAGTTATTCAGTACCAGCCCTGCTGTTAAATCACAATAATGTAATAAAACACCATATTTGAACATTTTACATTTCCCCACAAACCCCTTTTCTCCTTCTCCCTCCCTCTTATTCCAGTTTCGGAAATTACATCATTTCTTCTCTTTCCTTCAGGAGGGCATTGTTCTTAAAGCCTCAGTCTCTTCGGTTTACTTTCTTAATTTGCTGTGGGGCAGTTGTTCGATTGCTGATCACAGAATGCATTCCCATTAGCTTCAATCAGGCTGCTTACTGAGAATACCATGTGCTAGTGTCCACTAACAGCTTTAGTGTTTTTATATACCTTAAGTGCTCTTCCCCTTCCTTCTCCTCCTCTCCTCTGCACTTCTCTTTGCCATTCACAAGCTCGTCATTTACCAAATAGCCTTTTTATATTATTATGGCAGTTTCTGGGAATGTCAGTTCTGGGAACTGATGGAAGACTCGCTTCTCCACACAGTGGGCTCAGTTTTGCTTGACTATTCAACACAGGACAACTGGCTGTGCTATTAGTGCAGCCTTCTCTTTCAGAGCATACTCATGACAGGAACCATGCGGTGGGAAGGATTTACTGCCCATGTCTGACTCCCTAAGCACAAATGCTATGCACAGGAATAGTGACAGATATTCAGAATGCCTTTGTATGCTATTATGTACTCAAGACTACTCAGAATGGCTTTATTTATTTGCTTACATTATTTATAGTCCACCATTCCCACAGAGACTCGCAGGTTACACTGTGTAATTCAAATACAGTCAACAAAATGGGGCATTCAATAAAAGGTGTGGATTGCAGAAATCTGAAAACAGAAATGAAAGAGAACATAAGCAGTAACACGACACAGTAAACAATGCAGAAATTAAATAGTAGGGTCACACTTAGACCAAAAGAAAATCAGTACTTTTCATTCATTCAAGAAAATATCATGAGTCAGTACAAACTTCAGTGAACCAAGTCCTACATGACGATTGAACTGCTCTGAAACCAGTTGCAACAACCTGTTCTATATGGCAAGAAGTATAACGCTATCCACAGAAGACTCAAGTAAAAATAAAATATCCAATTTATTTTTACAACCTATGTTTCTGTTTATCTTCTCTTTCTTTTGCCACGCAACTTACTTCTGCAACTCTGAAAAGGTTGCTAAATGACTCCTAACAAGGCTTTAAAATTAAAAACCGAAAAGGCAATCTGCCGTAACAGTAGAGTTTTTTGTTTCCCCTTTGTTCTGTCAGTTTATGTGTATATATATACTTGTTGTAAAATAAACAGTATTGTTTGACATTATCATTTTATTTTTGTCACTGAAAAAAGGAGTTCTACTGATGTTTGCTTTAAGATACAGAGGTGCCCCTAAGGTAGTCAGGAGACGGAGATGTATTACGAGCATTTGCTCCCCACCCTCATTTTTGCCAGTGATCTCAAGCCTACCTAGACGGACCGGTTTCCTCTGGGAATTTGTCTACTGCATCTGCCTCAGGCTTTTCCAGAAGAGAGACTGCTAATTGGGAAAAATTATGTTGCAGTACGTGTGGTGATTTTGTGATGCAGACTGTCGTCTGCAGGGGAGTCAGCTGAGGCCCTTCAGACTCGCTGCAAAGAGACAAAAAATCTCAGTAAATACTTGGCTGAGCTCATAGCACATCACTGATGCTCATACGGTGGCAGATGTTTATGCTTTGTGTGTAAGGGATGTTGGGCTCCTGATTTTCAGTCTGCAGGGCAAACAGCTAATGAAAAAGCTACACTTAGAACTGTTGACAGGAGATCCCATAATGAAAATCCAGCCTTTTCCAATATAGTTATTGATGCTTATTTATTTTAGGAATAAACAGTGTGTGTCATTTAAACAATACTCCACACCTCAGTGCCTCAAGAGTGGAACTGAGAGAGATAAATGTTCAAGGCAAAGCCACTGTTTTGCAATGAAATAATGCTGTTTTGACATGCAATGTCATTAGATATGTAATAAATTGGTGTTATATACTCCCTACTTTCTAAAGCAGCAAGAAGTTCCAGGGACAACACCTACAAGGTTTGGAGGAAAGAGCACTGGACACTTAGTATAGTCAAGTAGAGCGCAGATAGAGGCACATATCTGCTACCCCACATCAGTTCCTCAGAGATATATGGTGTCCATCATCCCAGACACTTAAACAAGGCAAAATTTCAAAAGGAGATATTTATTTATTTATTTTATTATTTGTATTTATAGCCCACCCATTCTGCAAGCGAGCTCAGGGTGGATATATCATATCAGTAATATAACAGATACAGTTAAAAATGTAAAACACAATAATAAACATTAAAAGCAATGGTCACAGTTCAAACGAGTCAACTGGCTGTGAGAGGTTCCTTGGCATATTTGGCTTGGTAGGTGGGTGACAACAACCTCAGGGAAGCCATACATGGATGCCTGCTGCCTCAGCCAAAAGTCTGGCAGAACAGCTCTGTCTTGCAGACCCTGCAGAATTGAAGAAGATCCCTCAGGGGCCTGATCTCAACAGGGAGCATGTTGCACCAGGCAGGGGCCAGGGCAGAAAAAGCCCTGGCCCTGATCGAGGCAAGATGGACATCCTTCAGGCCATGGACAACCAAGAGATGTTGATCCATAGAGTGTAACGCTCTTCAGGGCATATACGGGAAGAGGCAGTCCCTCAGATATGTTGGTCTCAGGCCATGTAAGGCTTTAGAGGTTATTACCAACACCTTGAAGTGAATCTGGAAGTCAACCAGCAGCCAATGCAGTTGGCAGAACACCTGCCACATAGGCGTCGATGTCAGCAGGCGCACTGCCGCATTTTGCACCAGCTGTAATTTCTGGGTCAGCCTCAAGGGTAAGCCTACATAAAGTGAATTGCAGTAATCAAGCCTGGGTCACTGTAGCTAAGTCCTGGGGGGAGAGATAGGGTTTCAGCAATCTAATGCAGATCTGGTAACTGTAGTAACCTGGGCCTCCATAAAAAGAGAGGCATCCAATTTTACTCCCAGGCTCCTCACTTTCTGGGTCAGCACCAAAGGTGCCCCTTCCAGTGTGGGGAGTCACCCACATCCATCCTCCCCCTCTCCGACCCAGGTACAGGACCTCTGTCTTCAATGGATTTAACTTCAGCCAGCTCTGCCACAACCATCCAGCCACTCAGCCAAAATATCAGGAGTGAAGACGGATAGCCGTCCATTCACAGATAGAGCTGGGTGTCATAAGCATATCGGTGGCAACCCAGCCCATAACTCCTGACTAACTGGGTGAGGGGGCGTATATAGATGTTGAATAACATTGGCAAGAGGATTGCCCCTTGTGGTACTCCACATTCAAGTGAGTATCGCGGGGAAACCCTCTCACCAAGCACCACCCTCTGTCCCCGACCATGGAGAAAGGAGGAGAACCATTGTAAGGCAGTATCCCAAACTCCTACATCGGCAAGGCAGTGGGTCAATAGATCATAGTCGACTGTGTTGAACGCTGCTGTTAGATCTAGTAGCATCGGAGGTGCCAACCTGCCCCAATCCAGCTGCCTACAGAGGTCATCTGTAAGGGTGGCCAGAGCTGTCTCCATCCCATGGTCAGGGCAGAAGCCAGACTGGAAAGAATCAAGGATGGAAGCGTCCTCCAGGAAAACTTGGAGTTGGTCAGCCACCACTCTGTCAACCACCTTTCCCAGGAATGGCAAGTTCGCTAGTGGGCAGTAGTTGGTGGCAGTAGGATTGCCAACTCTTGCTTGGGAAACTTAGGGAGATGGGGTGGAACCAGGCCCATAGCTATGGGTGGGGGGGGCTGACAACAGGCAATGTCCCACCCCGAATTTGCCCTGCCCTCCCTCACCAAACAGCTATGCATTTTTTGTTTTTATTTTCCCCCCCCCTTCCCAGTGAGGCACATGCAAAGCTGGAGCCTTGTGAACAAGGAAGGAGAAGCAGGGGAGGCGAGCCTGAGTGTTCCTGGGAACAAAGCTGAGTGGAAGGGCAGAGCATCTGGCTGTGGGCACCCCAAGGGGGATGTACAATATTTTTTTTTCTGGCTATGTGCCTGGATGGTATCTGGTGTGGTGCCTAGGGAGGGCAAAGTTTGGGGAGGAAAGAAATCTCAGAGCATGTCATATCACATCTCACATGTCTCACATCTCACATATCCAAATTCAGCTCCTCTAACTCCTCCCATCTCCCTTGAAAATTCAAATTTGAAATTGAAATTGCCTACCTCATACCTTCCCCCTGCCCTTTTTCTCCCATGTCAGTTGTAGGCATCTTTATTCATGTGCTTTGTCTGTCATATTTGATCCTAAATATTCTAGTATCTGAATAGCTCAGGCTAGCCCAGTCTCATCAGATCAGATCTTGAAAACTAAGCGGGTTGGCCCTGGTTAATATTTGGAAGAGAGACCACCAAGAAAAACCAGGGTTGCTATGCAGAGAAGGCAATGGCAGACCCCCCCCCCCCCTGAATGTCCCTTGCCTTGAAAACTGTATGGGTTCACCATTAGTCTGCCACAACTTGATAGCAAAACAAAAAACAAAAAAAAAAACTTAATGGCCAATCAGCTCCATTCTGTGACATACCATGGAGTCTGAAGTATACCTAGGGCATTTACCCTTTGTAGCTACTCTAGGATTTCTGTTTCTTCCATCCTTCTAAGCTGCAATTTCCTCCAGGGGACCTGATCTCTGTAGTGTGGAGATCAGATGTAATTCTGGGAAAACTCGTGGCCCCACAGTGAGGTTGGTAACTCCAAGTTAGTTTGATCTTCCATATGCTTTTGCCCACATTACTCACAGGTCTATGTGTGGCTTCCACAGCAAGTGTTTGCCTATGGAGTACATTGGCAGTAAGGTTTGATCCTGGCATACACATGGGGTCAAGTAGTCTGTATTTTTCCTGACCAGTATCTTCTAGCTGTGGCTGATTTCCTTTATGGCCCATACTCTTTCAGATTTTCTTCATGCACTTTTTTCTCCATGGGTATATTTGTGGTGAAGAAGACTATAGGAAGTCCATCTTCAAAGGCTTCAAGATGCCATCTGTCCTTCTCCAAGATATTCATTTTCAGAATAAACTCAATTTCTTCCAGATTTTCATTTGCACCTTTATGAGCAGGTTCTGAACAGGCAAAGCCTCTTGCTTTTCTGTTTCTGACTGCACAACTACATCACACAAGACCATCAGCTGTTCATCCACCTCCTGGATCTGGTCAGCCAGTCTAACTTGGTAGTTGGTACACTCCTTTCCACTGCTTCCCGTTACAGAATTGAGAGAAGTAACATCACTTCTGATCACATAACTAGAAGTGGTGTCACATGTTGCTGCACTGCTCTAGGAATCCATAAAATTTTGAAGAACAGCTGTAGCATCACAGTGAGCCCATGATATCACTTCTAGTTATGTAATCTGCTATATCTGGAAGGTAAGGATACAGATCCAAGGCAAAGCATTCAACATCACAGTAATCCAAGTCTATACCCCAACCACTGATGCAGAAGAAGCTGAAATGGACCGGTTCTATGAAGACCTACAACACCTCCTAGAACTAACACCAAAAAATGATGTCCTCTTTATCAAAAGGGACTGGAATGCTAAAGTAGGAAGTCAAAAGGTAACCGGAATAACAGACAAGTTTGGCCTTGGAGATCAAAATGAAGCAGGGCAAAGGCTAACAGAGTTTTGTCAAGAGAACATGCTGGTCATAGCAAACACCCCCTTCCAACAACCTAAGAGGCGACTCTACACATGGACATCACCAGATGGGCAACACTGAAATCAGATTGATTATATCATTTGCAGTCAAAGATGGAGGAGCTCTATACATTCAGTAAAAACAAGACCTGGAGCTGATTGATCATGAGCTACTTATTGCAAAATTCAGGTTCAAACTGAAGAAAGTTGGGAAAACCACTAGGCCACTCAGGTTTGACCTAGATTATATCCCTTATGAATATACAGTGGAGGTGAAGAATAGGTTTAAGGGACTAGATTTGATAGACAGAGTGCGTGAAGAACTATGGGCGGAGGTTCATGACATTGTAAGGAGGCAGCAATCAGCACCATCCCGAAGAAAAAGAAATGCAAGAAAGCAAACTGGCTGTCTGATGAGGATTTACAAATAGCAGGGGAAAGAAGGAAAGCGAAAGGCAAAGGTGAAAAGGAAAGATTTACCCAATTGAATGCAGATTTCCAGAGAAGAGCAAGGAGAGATAAGGAGACTTTCTTTAATGAA
>NW_015171515.1:736214-750291 GCF_001447785.1 Gekko japonicus
ATCTCACGCTAGCAAGGTCATGCTCAAGATCCTACAAGCTAGGCTTCAGCGTATGTGGATAGAGAACTGCCAGAAGTACCAGTTGGGTTTTGAAGAGGTAGAGGAACTAGAGATCAAATTGCCAACATTCACTGGATTATGGAGAAAGCAAGGGAGTTCCAGAAAAACATCTACTTCTGCTTCATTGACTACGCTAAAGTCTTTGATTGTGTGGATCACAACAAACTATGGCAAGTCTTTAAAGAGATGGGAGTACCAGACCACCTCACATGTCTCTTGAGAAACCTGTATAAGGGTCAAGAAGCGACAGTTCGAACTGGATCTGGAACAATTAATTGGTTTAGCACAGGAAAAGGAGTACGGCAAGGGTATTGTCACCCTACTTATTTAATTTATATTCAGAGTACATCATGTGAAATGTCGGCCTGGATGAATCACAAGCCAGAATTAAGATTGCCGGGGAAAACATCAACAACCTCAGATATGCAGACGATACCACTCTAATGTCAAAATGTGAAGAGGACCTCAAGAGCCTCTTGCCCAGGGTAAAAGAGGAGAGCGCAAAACTTGGCTTGAAACTCAACATAAAAAAAAACTAAGATCAGGGGCATCCAGCCCTATAACTCCTTGGCAAATAGAAGGGGAAGTCATGGAAGCAGTGACAGACTTCACGTTCCTGGGATCCAAAATCACTGCAGACGGTGACTGCAGCCATGAAATTAAAAGATACCTGCTCCTTGGGAGGAAAGCTATGGTAAACCTAGACAGCATAATAAAGAGACATAACCTGCCAACAAAAGTCCACATGGTCAAAGCAATGATATTCCCAATAGTAATGTATGGCTGTGTTAGTTGGACCATAAGGAAGGCCAAGCGCCGAAGAATAGATTCTTTCAAATTATGGTGCTGGAGAAGACTCTTGAGAGTCCCACGGACTGTAAGGAGATCGAATCAGTCAGTCCTAAAATAAATCAACTCTGACTGTTCCCTGGAAGGCCAGATACTGAAGCTGAAGCTCAAATACTTTGGCCACCAAATGAGAGGGGAGCACTCACTGGAGAAGACCCTGATGTTGGGAAAGATTGAAGGTAAAAGAAGACTGGGACAGCAAAGGATGAGATGGTTAGACTGTGTTATCGATGCAGTGAACATGAAGTTAAGGACAGGAGGGCCTGGTGTGATGTGGTCCATGGGGTCATGAAGAGTCGGACTCAACTGGGCAACGGAACAACAACAACAAGGATAAAGATCAGCAGGCCTTAAGTATAACTAGTTTATTCACTCAAAAACAGCCATCAACAGAGAACAGGAACTCCCTACCATTTCAGCTGCTCTCCCAAGACTACAGTGGCTGAAGAGGTACAAAGAGCCCCAACTCAAAAGTGTAATTTCCTTCTGACATACATAACATAGCCAGAAGTGATGTTATGGCATCACATGATGCCATGCAATATCCTGCCCAACCCCCCAACTACTCTGCAGCTAAGCTTCTTTTGCCCCCACATGCCCCCTCAGATGCCCCCACATACTGACTGAAGAAGCATGACAGTCACCTTGCTATGTTGAGATCCCAGGCATTGTAGAGGTTTTCCCCCTCCCTTTGCAGTAGGCCTGGAGGCTCTTGCTGCTGGAGAAAATGGCCATTTTGGAGGGTGGCCTCTATGGCATTATACCCTGCTGAGGTCCTACCCCTTCCCAAACCCTCCCCTCCCCAGGCTCCACTCCCCAAACCTTCAGGTGTTTCCCAACACAGAGCTGGCAACCCTACCCTTTAGGAAGGCCTCTCGCCTGAGCTTTGCTTGGAGATCTGTAAACAAAGCAAATGGTTCAAGTGCCCTAAGTCTACAGTGCTCCAAAGAGAGCCAGCCCATGTAAGCAGTGTCTCTAAAACTTCTTACTGCTTGAGGAACTGGTGCATGCATACTATTTTTAAAGTGTTTTTTTTAAAGAAGAAGAAGTAATCTGATTCGTTATAATGCTTCTGCTGCTAGGTTATTCTGACAGGCTAGATTCCAGAGCTTCACGTATACAGAAATCCCCCATCTATTTATTTGAGATAGGAAACAGTGATGTGCATAGTGGGACATACCTGTGCATTTGTGCATGCATGACACTTCTCTTCTCATGGGAAAAAAAATGAAGGCATGAATATTCAGCCCATTTTGTAGGGTTGTCAACCTCCAGGTGGTAGCTGGAGATCTCTTGGGATTACAACTGATCTCCAGTTGATAGAGATCAGTTCCCCTGGAGAAAACAGCCTCTTTGGAAGATAGACTCTATGGTTTATCAAAAGATACTGAAGGACTGAGAGACTGTTTGAATACCCCATAATTGTGCCTAATCTTAATTATATCCATCCTCTCCTTTCTGATATATGTTTTCTTGTGCAGCCGTATACTGGAAAAAATCAATGCAGAAATAGCATCTTATACATTTTGATTTTTCGCATTATTTATGCAGGCACAGTATCTGATTCATAAATACATAAAGTATGCCAAGACTGGGGATTTATAGCTAAGAGGGCCTAACCAATGCTTCATGTACTCAGCAGCAACTATTATAAGCTATTTCATGTACAACCGGAGACAAATGATATCTCCCTTGTTTGCCTTAACTTAAAATTCAGGAACATTGCTCAAATTCATTCCCTAAACTGCTTGGGTGGGGGATGGGCACAACAGATTTATGGCTCTTTAATACAATCAATTCTAAACATATCTTTAGACAAATAACTTAAAAAGCTATGCCTCAAGAACCACCTCTATTCATTTAAGGATACACACTTTAGTGCACTTTTCTCAGTATTTAAAAAAGAAGAGCCAGAGAAAGGGAGTGAAGACCTTGCTTTAACTTGGCTCAGAAACAAATTCCAACAGGAACATTTTGAAATAAAATCCCAGAAGTGTACAATTCCACAAATAATTAAACTGGGAGAAAGCCCCCTGAGGGAAGACCAACAAAATTTAGTAAAAAATAATTGCAGTACAGGGTCCTTGCTCTATTTTAGCTGAGTATAAGCAGACACACATACAAAAAAGAAAAAGAAAAGAAAGAAAACCCTGCTGAGAGCAGGAACATTCCAACATGAAACAGGCCAACAACAGAACCATGTAACTACCTGGCCACACTGCTGGGCTTGTTGCTGGCATGCAACCCAGAATTTTATACTTCAGCCAATATAAAATAACAACCAGGCTATTTACAAGGCTCTGCCAAATATTAACCTTATATCCATTTTGTTTCAAACTTTTCAAAGTCTCTAATGTGAACCATACAAGATCTTAGTTTCTTTATAGAATTCCGTAAAGACCATGTTATGGGCTAGTTATAGGTTTTAAAACATTGCGTGTTTATGTAAACATAATGATGTGAGGCATTTTATGCTGGCTAAACCCGGCAATTAATTCATTTGTAAACCTCATCCCTCCAGCACCCCCTGAAAGAAAGAAATTAATTTGTTGAAGAAAACAGGTTCAAGTTTGCCCTTAAGACAGGGAACCAAATTACTTTAGCATGTGGGCTGTGGTTTTAATGAGTTAGAATTTAAAAATGCCTTCTGCCCAGTGAGAATTATTAATGAAAAGAATTGAGAATGAGGAAAACAGATATTGATGATGATTAGAATGATAAAAAATGTAAATAAGAGGTTAAAAGGAGGTTTCAAGGTGAGATATCTAGGATTATTAACTTGACAAAGGCCTTGCATTTTATAAAAGTTTGAAAGGGAATCAGAAAGATCACCAGGGCTCAAACCTCAGATATACATGTTTCCTGTTCATGCTGCTCATGGAATTAGGCCTTTGTCTGTCTGCAGGATATATAAACAGCAACCTGTGTGCCATAATTTGCCATAAACACAGAGCTGAAAGAAATACTCACAGGTCTGTAAAAATCGGCAAATCTGGCAATTTTACTTTTCTAATACAAAATGCGAAAAGTAACATTTAAAATTTAGATTAATATTTTTTGTGTTAGTTTGTTAAGTCAAAATTTGAAATCTAAGTGTTGCGACATCTTTTTGATTTTTTGGGATTCTTGCAAGTGTCAAATCTAATATCTCATAAACTGGAAATTTCAAATCCCTGTTGGGGGACCTTTGGGAACAGGAAATCATAAATAAAGTGTATCACATCAGCCTTGAAACATTTGTATGAGAAGTTCCCCTCATCTCTCAACGGTAAGTCCAACTTCTCTACTAAAGACCATCATTGTTAAAAGGCCAATTTAACCCTCATTCTTGCATATAATGGGCCTGTATGTAGTTTAGGCTAAATCTCTGTGTTTTATGTTTTGACTCAGTGAATATTGTTGTGTAAGTTGAACTTAGTTTGAATTAGTAACACTATTTTATTGCTTCTTGAGTTTCACAAAAAGTCCCCTGTTACGTATCTTATTGTCCACATGACCAAAGGAAACTGAAATATGGGGTTTATTTATGACCAAAAAGCCCTGCTCAAACTATTAGGGAATATGGCGAAACACACCTGAATGAAATGCTCTCTAGAGGAGATTACACATGGTGTCAGAGTGGGTTTAATTATAGTAAACTACTTTGGGTAATATGTGTTATAACCATAAAGAAAAGAAAGTACATGCAAGATCTATGATTAGAGCAATGATCACTATTGTGGTGCCCAAGGGCATCTTGGCATCCACCAATGTGTTTCTTGGTGCCCACTTCACCCTTGATGTGTGGAATAAAACCCAGAGATTATTCAGTGGAAACAAAAAGATTCATGTCACTGCCTACCAGCTATCTGACTAGCAAAGTGATGAGTTCATCCAGGTGCGTCATAGTCATGTTCCCTCAGTTTGGACATGGACAGAGGCTTTCTCTCCCATCATAGATACAGACTTTCTTATATCTCTGGCTTGGCAACCTCTCTGTGTATACAGAAGAAGAATACTGAAACCAAAACATCTATTTCCCAAAGTAAAGAGCTGATTCTATCTTTCCTCTGCCTTTTTGGTGCAGGAACTGCTTTAGAAGAGCCCGGGATACATCACCTTGATGTCTGCAAGTAGTAACCATTCTGAAGCAGATGCTTCTTAAGAAGATGTAGGCTTGGAACTATCCAATAGTTTGTTCAAACTTTGGTCCTTCACACCCAATAGGGAAAGATGCAGGCACCAGTTACTGATGAAAATAAGGTTTATTTTTAAAAGCTGAACTGCAACTGGTAGCTCAATCATCCTCAGTTAGTGCAGGCACCCCAACTGGTTTGCCAGCATATGGGCATTTCCGCCCTGTTTCCAAGCCCTGAGGGATAATTTAAAACTTCTCGTTTATCCTGGCCTGCACACCAACATTGTGGCAAGAGGGGCTGCCAATCAAGGCATGAGGGTTCAGGCACTGATGACCAGTGCCAAAAGAGTTCCCTCTCCAAGCACCTGGACCAAACATCCCAAAATGGCTGGTTTGGTTAGCTCTCTCTAGCCTAAGATATCACAGGGTGCTTGCCAATTTCTAACTTACCAAGCAGACTGCCTTACCAGTCCATTATGACCAAGCCTATTTACTTCTAAACTTCTACACATCATACAGTATGAAGCAGGCCAAAACAACAACAACAACCCCAAAGCCTTTCTCAAAGCTCATTAGAAAAAGCCTCCAAAAAAAATCCTGCTCGGTCATGAAGCAACCAGTTATTCCCACACAGTACAAAACTAAGAGGGAGGGTATGGCATCTCCACCAAGAAGGCTGGCTCAAGGGCCTGAAGGCTTCATGTAGCCTGTAAATGCACCCAGTGACTGACTGGGCATTAATCTTTTTTAAAACAGGGGAGTGACTGAACAGTAGCTTCCTTTCCCCAAGGTGGGAACTGACCAGTCTATCTACTCTGGCTGGCCTTTCCCCTGTGGTGTATGTTTTATATTTATTATTTAGTTTTACTTACAAAATGTATACCCCACCTTTCTGCCCTGATCAGGGCAACCAAGGGAGCCAACAGATTAAAACATGTGTAATAAAAACATAGGGAGCTGCGGTGGCTCAAGTGGTTAAGACGCTGAACTGCAGGCTGTGGAAGGTCGGTAGTTCAGCAGTTCGAGACCCGAGTGTGCCGCATGACGGAGTGAGCTCCCGTCTCCAGTTCCAGCTCCTGCCAACCTAGCAGTTCGAAAGCAAGAAATTGCAAGTAGATAAATAGGTACCACTTCAGTGGGAAGGTAACAGTGTTCCATGCACCTTGGTGTTTAGTCATACCGGCCACATGACCACAGAAACGTCTTCGGACAGCGCTGGCTCTTCGGCTTTGAAACGGAGATGAGCACCGCACCCCTAGAGTCGGATTCGACTGGCTTTCGAGCAAGGGAACCTTTACCTTTACCTTTAATAAAAACATATGTTATGATCCTGGGCCTATAGTGGTGTGGCCTACAGGCTCTTAGGATGCCTAGGGGCTCCAGGAAAGCCTGTATTAGAGTGACTACAGGGCCTACATTTCTGAGGTACCCTCTGGACCCTGTGACTGGAGGGAAAACATATACCAGTAGAGGAGTAGAGGGTGGTGCCTGGGAAGAAGGTGTTCACTCCAAGGAAGCAGAGCTGATGTGAGGCTGCTGCAGAAGGAGGGATCCCTCATCCAAGGCTGCGGTCACACGCACTAAATAATCCACTTTCAATCTACTTTCAATGCACCTTCCAACTGGATTTTGCCAGTTCACCCAACAAAAATCCAGTTGCAAAGTGCACTGAAAGTGGATTATTTAGCGTGTGTGACTGCAGCCCAAAAGGGGTGAGTCAGTCTGAGACCAAGTAGCTAGAGGAGGCTAGGACAGTATAGTCACACATGTTAGGATTTCTTATTTTGCTGGTTTACCTACCTTTACTGTGCTCATTTTTCCTATTATTAAATTTAAGTTGCTGTTAAATCTCTTTAATAAAAATAGTTTGTTACTCTGCCTGGGTCCTCACACCTCCTTTGATCACTTATACGGGGAAGTCTACTGGAAAAGGAGTATAAAGGGGTAGGGTGGGTGCTCTGGGTCTTCCTGAGGAGACTCATACCAGAGTGGTGGCAGCCATAAGATAACCTTTCTAGCTGCTGCCCGTGACTAAACCCATTAACACCAAAGAGTAGTAGCTAGCTACATTTACATCAATGGGAATATTTCCATGCACTGATGACTTGTAAATAAAGACCGCAGGAGTAAATCCATTATTCCTGGTTTAGCTGATTTGTATATCTTTGCTTAAGAAGTTAACCTGTATTTCTGCATTCTGTGCAATAGGTCACTAGAAACAACTAAGCTAGTAGTTGAATTGTCACACATGCTATTTACTGAAGATTATGGCCCAGTTACATTGCCCTCTCCAGACATGCTTCTGGGACTGGACCTCAGTGCAGAGTTGAATTTTTTATACAGCAAATAATACTATGAGGATTGTATAACAATCCTACAATGATGATAAATGGCTCTTTTTACTTACAAATGTTTGTGTGCTCTCTCTCTCTCTCTCTCTCTTCCCCTCCTTCTCCCCCCCTCTCTCTCATTTGTTGTCCCATATGAAAGTATTTGTATTTGAAAGCTTGGTTTTGATGCTAAGAGACAGTTAAGGTAAAATTTGCATTGAATTGTGTTAATTAACACAGGCAAATTAAAGCTGCACTTTCTATCCTCTTTTCTGAGAATGCTGGTTATGCTAAATTTACAACACGTTCAGATTTACTAGATGTTCTGTGCAATCAAATTTCTAGAGGCATTGGGTTTAATTCTGTTCTACATGGCATCCATACAGTCTTGCAAACCCAGCATTGTTCATTCCAACTTCCTAAAATTTAAGCCTTGCAAGACAGAACACAACTTTTTCCGTTCAATTCTATACATATATATCTCAAGTCTCACTGCATTCAACAGGATTTCCTCCCAATAAAGAATATATAGTATTACAGATGAACTCACAAATGTTGCCAAAGGTTGTGGCCCAATATATCATCCCATTTGTTTCTTTGAAACAGAAAGGACATTTCTTCAGAGAGTTACCAGACCTTTTCTCCAAATTAGGCATTCATCCTAATTAACCATGCTAAAGCAAGGTCCTGAAGTGTGTTTTCTAGTATCAATGCTATTATTTTAACAATAACCTACCAGATCTATCTCAAATACACCTGATCTGACTAAAAGCCCATATTTATTTCCCTAATTTTATAAACATTTAATAGGTCCTTATTAAACACATCAGCCAGCATGATTTAATAACACAATCAGTCTAGAAGTTTGAGAAAATTGAAAACAGGATTTGAATGTAATACAGCCACAATTACCGGAGATTATAGGCAATCATTTCCATATGTCTGCAATGGAGAGCTGCTAATCTCTGTTTGCGTGGAGGTGATTTCCCCTGGAACCCTTCCCAGCCTTCAACAGCACTAGTGCTGAACAAATTAGATTTGAAAGTCCCCGATTTTATGACTAAGGTAATACAGTCGATGTGTTTAGAGAAACACTGAGTCCCTATTTTAACGGGCTTCCAGACGCTGGACAGAGACCTTGTCTTCATTTAGTTTGGCCACATTATACTACATGGTGATAGATTTTTTTCCTAAGGTCAAGACATGTTTTGGGGGGTGCTGTCACAGACCCGAAGAAGGCTCTCCACCCACAAAGCCCTAAAAAGGTGATATCACTATTTTGGAATGCCAGGCAATTAGCCACAGAATACTGTGTGCTGTTTGAGGCAGGGGGACATGTTCCTCCTCCTTTCTAATTTTAGAGTCCTCCTAACACCTCACTCCCTGATCTGCATCTTATGAGGCCCTGAATAGAGGTGTTTGTGTGTGGGGAGAATTCCAAATGTAGAAAGTGTGCCTTTTGTGTAAGACTGATGAGGCTTTTGCAGCACCAGTTAAAAATGGCATGGAGAGGTTTCTAATCTTGTTCAGAAGAGCACCTAGTATATATTTAGGTGACCAATAGTACCAATGTGCTACATCTTTTTATGGTCTCTCTCTCTCTCTCTTTCTCTCTCGAATGATAGAAATGAAACTGGTTCACAGGAAGGAGTTATGGATTCTTTTGCCTTATTATTGATCAAAATAATTATATCCCACCTTTCTCTTTCTTTCTCCCTCATCAGTACTGCCCCATTAACCTGCTCCATTGTGCCCAAGTACTCTGGGTTTCCCCAGATCTCAGAATCAGGAAGGAGGGGATAAGGGTTACAGCACTCAAACTCACCTTCCTTACCCCCAGGAGTCTTGGCTGCAATGCTCCAGGCCAACATCCTGTTTATTCCTCCCTAGCCTGGTTGAGGAGCCTCCCTGTATTGTGAGCCCCAACCCCCGCCGAGCCTGCACTGGTGGGGGGGGCTGCTTTGCCTCCGTGAGAGGCATGAAGAGTAAGGAACCAACACGGGGCAGAGCTAGCCTGTCTAGCCTTGGCTCCTGCCCCCTGCCTTACAGTCAGTCGGCAGAGCTCGGCCTACCCTCCCACCCTATTTTAGTGCAGGTCTGACTTGTTGCCTTTTTATGGAGCCAGGTAGGAATTTTTCGCCTCCATCGGTTTGGCCTATGTATGGAGGTGTTTTTGCCTACCTTGCACTGATGATGGTGGTGTTGGTTCATTGGCTTCGGGGGGGGGGGTTAAATAGTATGGTCACTTTAGTGTTTGGCGGGATAGCGTGATCAGGATGGAAATGGTGAGCACCGGGGCATGGTTATAAAGGAAATAAAGGGTCCTCCAGGAACGGCTTTCGGGCCTTTGAGGCTCAAGGCCGGGAAGGGGTGATCTTCCTTGGAACAATCTGGCTCGGCCTACCTTAGCAGGCCTTTACGGCTTCTGGGGTGGTGGGTCAGGGGTTCTCTTGAACATGCCACGCTGCTGGTCGAAAGCTACCTTCGGTGGCTTGAGATCAGAGCAGGTGCATCGCCCAGAAGGAAATGGTGGTCAGGAGTTTGACACCTGTCATATTCCTCAGTACATTTCTGGTAACCCCTCGCTAGTATTTGTTGTTATTAAATAATTAATAAAGTGGCCCTTGTAAATCCATATTGGTGTCTGTCTCTTTATTCCGACTGGTGTCTGTCTCTTTATTCCTAATTAGCCCCTGGTCCTGCCCCTGTTGCCTGGGCTATTTCCTGGACTAGGGGTTGGAGGACAACCCCTTCCCTATGGTTATCCAGTCTCTGCTCACCTTCCTTCTCTTGCCCGCTGGCCCAATCTCTGGTGATCCTTTCCCAGTCACCCACGAGACCTGGCTTTGTGTAGCCTCTTGCTGGTTCCAGCTGGCCTAGCAACCTCCATGGTGACCTGATCTTCCCTGGTGTCTCTGTTGCTCCTGTGACACTGGGAGATGACATCATTGAACCCAAGAGGATTGTGGCCTTTGCCAGAGGTGCTGGGGGCTGCTCCCATCTGTGAAGGCCAGCTCGGTCCCTGAGTCCTGTCCCAGGCACTCTGCCACTATCAGGAACCACTGCAGGTACAGGGATGGGGGGGCTCATTCAGCTCCAGTTTTGACAGTGGCACTGGGCTCAGTGGACTGGCTGTGGAGGCTAGGTCAGGCACTGAACCCATACAGATTAGATAATGGATAATCACATTTTTATGACACTTCCTTATTAAAAAAGATATTTTTAAAATCATGTAGGCGATTTTACTTTTTATAATACACTGCAATTTAAAAATAAATAAATGCTTAGTTTAACATTTACAAAATGTATTAAAAGCACAACACTGAATGTTGTGCATGAATTTTAAGAATTTAGTTTCTTCATAACACCAAGGGCCACCAAGTAAGCAATGCTGTCTTCAACTGAGGTCATGGAAGTTAATAAACTGAGGATCTAGGGGTATACTACTAGTAAACTTAGCAGTTCCTTGACTGGCTTCGATTTATTTTTATTTATTTTATTTATTTTATTTATTGGCTAAGAGTTGTTTATGCACACAGAGAAAGAGAGAGACAGAGAGACCCTTCTGGCTCACTGCATCTCACAGTTTAAAAAATAAAAAGTACACAAAATATAAAAAATAGGAAGCACCATTACCACAACCACCCTGAAAATGCCTGCAGCTTAATCTACAACAAAAACCCTCATAAATAAAACAGCCTTCTAGTGTCTCCTAAAAAGTTCTAAAGACAACGCCTCTCCCAGTTCTATAAAATGGGAGCAACTATGGAAAAGGAACAGGATCTATAGATAGCAAGCAGGCC
Source organism: Gekko japonicus (assembly GCF_001447785.1). Classification (NCBI taxonomy): domain Eukaryota; kingdom Metazoa; phylum Chordata; class Lepidosauria; order Squamata; family Gekkonidae; genus Gekko; species Gekko japonicus. The sequence goes on from NW_015171515.1 coordinate 747,374, forward strand.
ACCTTAAGTGAGGAAACTAGAAGAAGGAAACCAGAAGACCATAATTAACACAAGACCATAGACATGCTCCATAAATATGTTTTAGAGGGTAATCCTAAACAGGTCTACTCAGAATTCTACTGAAGTACATTCAGTTGGGCTTACTCCCTTTATAATGTTTTTAGGCTTGCACTGTAGTTCTTTTAAAAATGGATCTCAGCAGATAGTAATAATCGTACCTGTGACAATTTTGTTCCTTCATGCCAGGTGCCATTACTAATTCCATTCAATATAACTCTCTGACACATCTTTTTAGATGATCCCATAGCTGCAATGCTTTAAGCTTGATGTCTACTTGAATACTTTCATGTCGTTCTGGAGGCACACACTTTTATTTCTGTACCACAGAATAACTTTGCCAGATAATGTGATGCATGGCTGATGGCTATTCTCAACTATCTGTGGCTGCAGCATGATGAGCACTAGGCTAATCTGCAACATTTTGTGCTATGATGTGGCATACTGTTATACTGGTGTCAAAGGCACCATGCTTCTGTGTTGCTATAGTAGAGGGTTTCAGGATAATAATACCTGCTTGAGTGGAAACTCATGGCTGAGGGTTCAAGGCATCTATAGTATCAGAAAACTCTTCCATAGCCACTGAGGAAAAGTGCAAATGCCGTGCTTGTTGACTGTCATGTTTTTTGTTTGTTTTTGGCAGTCCAGTTTCATTGCCTATGGCTTTCAGTAATCTAGATGCAATAAATAGGCATGTTGGGTGGTAGTTGGTAAGATTGTTTGGTTTGGTGGCTTTTTAGGTAGAGGTACAACCTTCTAACTCATTAGTTTCAGTGGATTTATGAGGGTGTAACTGTGCTTGCAATTGCACTGATGGTCCCTTCTGTTTCTAATTCTCAGGTTTCCATATTTTTCCTTCATAGGTCCTATTTATAGGAGAACTTTCCAGTGGGTTTTAATGTTCTAAAATGGTTTTACACATTCTGCAGAATAATCAAAGTATGTAAGCCCATCTGATCTCCTCAGACGGGCCAACGAAATTGCTGAGCAGTCGGGTTAGAAGAGATAAAAGGAAATACTTCTTCACCCAAAGTGTGATTAACACATGGAATTCACTGCCACAGGAGGTGGTGGCAGCTACAAGCATGGATGGCTTCAAGGGGGAATTGGATAGAGCAGAGGTCCATCAGTAGCTATTAGCCACAAGGTATAGATAGGAACTCTCAGGTTGGGGAAAGTGATGCTCTGTATTCTTGGTGCTTGGGGGGAGGCAACAGTGGGAGGGTTTTTAGTGTCCTGGCCCCACTGCTGGACCTCCTGATGGCACCTTGTATTTTGGCCACTGTGGGACAGAGTGTTGGACTGGATTGACCATTGTCCTGATCCAACATTGGCTTCTCTTATGTTCTTATATTCTTATTCCACAAAATGGGAGCCACAACAGAGAATCCTCCAGTGTGGGCAGCTCTGATCTTAACCGTTCACCTTCAGCAGACTTTGGTCAGATGAGGGTATCAATGGAGCATATCAGGAGACATGTGGGCCCTTAGTCATTAAGGTCCCTAGAACTGAACCTGTCAACTAATTGTTAACCAGTGGAATGACTGCAGAACAGGGGTAATCTGCCTAGCTCCTGAAAGCTATCAAGCTGTTGCACTCCGTACCAGCTGGAGTTTCTGGGCAGTTTTCAAGGATAGACCATTGTATAGTCAGGGCTATTTTGGGGCAGGAACGCACAGGAACAGACTTCCGGCTGGCTCCCAAGTTGGCCACGCCCAGCAGGAACTCATTAGCATAATAGGCCACACCCAACAGCAGTGCTACAAAAAAAGCCCTGGGTTTGGACAACAAACAAGGTAAACAGAATAACAAGCAAAAGGTGGGTGTGGCTGGATAACCACACTTCTGGTAACATGGGGATGCAGCCTAATGTGCTAATGAGCTGTGCTGTCAGGGATGTGGCCTAATATGCTAATGAGTTTCTGCTTTTGGGTGTGGTCTATTATGCTAATGAGTTTCTGCTGGGCTTTTTCTACAAAAAGAGCCCTGTGTATAGTGCACTACAATAGTCTAGCCTTGAGATAACTGTGGCATGGATCTACATGGTCAGATCATCTGGATCAAGGAAAAGAATAATCTTTTATAACTATATGATAAATAAATATAGTAGAAAGAATTGTGAAGTATAAACAGGCAGAAGATGATCATGTCTGGACCAAAAAAGCCCACTTTCTATATTTTACTCTTTAGTGTTCTCAAAAGTACACCTTTTGTTTTTTTTTTGCAGATTTTGCAGATTCATTTTGCCAGTTCTGTTATTCCCCCCTCCCCTGCTCTCCAGTTCTGAAAAGGGACTCCTGACAGGAAAGCAGGAAACGCCAGGTCTATCAACAACAAAGCCGAAATCCTGCGGGATTTCGTGCTAGAACAACAAGCTGACCTGGCGTGCATGACCGAGACCTGGGTGCAGGAGGGAGAGACGGTGGCACTCGCCCAAATTGCTTCCCCGGGTTTCTCGGTCTTTCACCAGTCGCGGACTAGAGGGCGGGGGGGAGGAGTGGCGCTTTTCATTCGGGAGGCTTACTCCGTCAGGGCGCTCCCGCGGGTAGAGATCACGGGCATAGAGTGTGTCGGCGTGATGATGGAGGCTGAGGAGAGTTTGGCGATTTGGCTGGTGTACCGACCACCTAACGCACCGGCCGATAGCCTACCATCCCTGCTGGAGGCCGTATCAGGCTGGGCGCTGGAGCACCCGAGGCTGCTGGTCCTGGGTGACTTCAACGTCCATGCTGAGGACGCGACCTCCAGCCGGGCTATGGACCTAGTGTCATCCATGGAGGCACTGGGACTCTCCCAGGTCATCTCGGCTCCCACGCATCAGGGCGGGCACACGCTCGATTTGGTCTTTGCTGCGGGAGTGA
>NW_015171515.1:750336-750455 GCF_001447785.1 Gekko japonicus
GGCTCTGCGGCACCCGAGGCCCCCTGGCGACTCGTTGGAAGAGCTGGTGGAGGACTGGAATGACCGGCTCTCCTCAGCTATCGACGAGATCGCTCCCAGGCGCCCTCTCCGCGCTCGTG
>NW_015171515.1:751792-793811 GCF_001447785.1 Gekko japonicus
TAGGCCACACCCAACATCAGAAACTCATTAGGATTGGCTACATTAAGGGCATGTGGCCTAACATGCAAAGGAGTTCCTGCTACAAAAAAAGCCCTGGGTTTGGACAACAAACAAGGTAAACAGAATAACAAGCAAAAGGTGGGTGTGGCTGGATAACCACACTTCTGGTAACATGGGGATGCAGCCTAATGTGCTAATGAGCTGTGCTGTCAGGGATGTGGCCTAATATGCTAATGAGTTTCTGCTTTTGGGTGTGGTCTATTATGCTAATGAGTTTCTGCTGGGCTTTTTCTACAAAAAGAGCCCTGTGTATAGTGCACTACAATAGTCTAGCCTTGAGATAACTGTGGCATGGATCTACATGGTCAGATCATCTGGATCAAGGAAAAGAATAATCTTTTTATAACTATATGATAAATAAATATAGTAGAAAGAATTGTGAAGTATAAACAGGCAGAAGATGATCATGTCTGGACCAAAAAAGCCCACTTTCTATATTTTACTCTTTAGTGTTCTCAAAAGTACACCTTTTTTTTTGCAGATTTTGCAGATTCATTCTGCCAGTTCTGTTATTCCCCCCTCCCCTGCTCTCCAGTTCTGAAAAGGGACTCCTGACAGGAAAGCAAGTACAGAGCTGTCTAAAAGGTTGTCAATGACAGCCATTTACACTTTGTCTAAACAGCCAACACTACTTGAATCAGGACAAAAATTAACCTGATTCCCCCTCCATAAGTGGCTACTAGTGAAAATAATGATGAAATATGACCAAATGCAGCAGTATTGGAGGGACATATCTCCAGCTGTCATCTCTTGCGCTGAAAACTGGCTTGGTAGTTTTAGTATGTACTTTTGTAATCATTACGTGATTCTGTCTCGGGAGCATCTGAAAACATCCTAAAATAGTGTATAACTTCAAAGGTTGAGCCCTGCGTTCATCATGGAAGGGAAAATCAGGTGTGAGTCATGAGTCAGCAGAAGGGACTGCAGTTAATTTTGCAAATTTTGTTGTATGTAATTAACATAATCTGCATCTCATTTCCAGAACATGGCAGATGTCACACTACAGCTGGGAAATAGATTGCACTTTAATCGGGACTGTTCTGTTTCATACACAGTTACTCTCAAAGATGAAAAACTTGAATATGAGCTGTGGTCGGGAATGGGGTGGGGATCTTCATATGTAGATTTATAAAATAATGATTTGGGACTTCTGTTTATCATATTTAGGGCTACTGTACTGTGGGGAAAGCATTTAGAAATGAAATCTGGGGTTTGCCAGAGACTAGTATCCATAAGAAATCCTGCTTATGCCTTATTTACTTGCCATGTTTGACTGATGGGTTTTCCCAACACTTTGTTGTTTGAACAAATTTGAGTTTGCTTTACTGAAGGTGTTACTTTCCCTGCAAATGCAGATGCAAATCTGAGATTTTTTTCACCACAAGCAACTGCTGGATAAAGGCAGATTAGCTTGCTTGGACATTTGCCTTCAAAAGTAAGCATGACTTTAGTCAGTTTTGTAAATACAGCAGTATATAAAATGCACAGTTCTAGCTGCTGCTGCCTTTGACCATGTTACAACCTGTCTTCTAGAAACACAGCACAGCTCAACACCCATAGGACCATGGCTCAACTCTCTTCCATAAACTGTACTCTGTATTTGCTTATTTGCTGCTCTTTCAAGTAAATGACGATTAGGCCCTTTTCACATTCAGCTGGAAGCAGGAAGGGCAGTCATAACCTTACTAATCGAAATCCAGACCGATGTATGTATGTATGTATGTATGTATGTATGTATGTATGTATGTACTTAAAACATTTCTATACCACCTTTCCACCAAATAGGATCCCCAATGTGGCAAACATTAAAAATATTAAAATATCATTTAATATAAGGTATATATAAAATATTTAAACAATTCAATAAAAAACATTTAGGCATCAAAGACACGTAACAACACAAGCAGGGTGGATAGTCAAGGGGTATGCCAAACAAAACAAAATCCTATACACACTGGTGAAAAGCAATGATAGAGAGACACAGATGAACCTCCCTGAGATGAGAGTTCCAAAGTTTTGATGCCATGGCCAAAAAAGTCACTTCACAAGTCTAGTCTCGGATGGTGGGGGCATCTGAAGCAGGGCCTCCAAAGATGACCAGAGTCCATGGAGAGGTTGATATGGGAGAAGGCGATCCTACAGGTAAGCTGGCTCCTAGCCATTTTATAACTATATGATAAATAAATATAGTAGAAAGAATTGTGAAGTATAAACAGGCAGAAGATGATCATGTCTGGACCAAAAAAGCCCACTTTCTATATTTTACTCTTTAGTGTTCTCAAAAGTACACCTTTTGTTTTTTTTTTGCAGATTTTGCAGATTCATTTTGCCAGTTCTGTTATTCCCCCCTCCCCTGCTCTCCAGTTCTGAAAAGGGACTCCTAACAGCACCTTGAATTGAGCCTGGAAGCATGTTGGATGCCAGTGTAAATGGAAGAAGACTGGAGTGATATGGTCTCTACAACCCACTCCAGTTAACATTCTGGCCACAGCATTCTGTATCAACTGTATCAATTCCAGATGGTCTTCAAGGACAGCCCCATGTACAGTGCATTGCGGTAAACTGATCTAGATATTATCAGGGCATGCACCACAGTGGCATAAGAACGTAAGAAGACCCTTGCTCAATCAAACAAGTGGTCTGTATTGTCCAGCATCCTGTCTCACACAATGGCCAGCCAAATACTTTGGAGAGCCAACAACAGGGCATAGATGTCAAGGCCTTCCCCAGATGTTGCCTCCTGAAATGCGTATTCAGAGGTTTACTGCCTCTGAATGTGGAGGCTTCCTTTAGTCACCATGACTAGTAGCCACTGATAGATCTAGCCTCCATGAATTTGTCTCATCCCCTTTCAAAGCTGTCTATGTACGTGACCACAGTAGAGCCACTGCCCAGTGCCCAGCACTGATGGACTGCACCCCTCTCAGTGTAACATCTGCACACTGATATCAACAAACCCTGGAGAAAGTCAGTACTGCTGTGAAGGGCGTACATGGTTTCATTGTGAGAATGATGTTTCAAAATGTGTTCTCATATAACCAGATGTAAAAGTGTGCTTAAGGGAAACTGCACCCACTTCTGTAAATGCCATGCCTGGTAAGTTTGATTGTATATGTACACTGCTAATATATCACCCCTCCTATATGAGAAGAGCTTTGTGGTGGTACTAACATGGGGAAGTCATGTTTACATTAGCTGTCCGCTCCAATGTGCTATGTAAGTGCCTCAGGCCTCACTAGGGAGGTGGAGTTGTGTATATATGTTTCCATCAATTCAGCAGCGTATGTGTGGCCTTCTGCTGCTCTCACAATTCCCTGGATCTGGGCACCGGTTTTCTTGGGTGGTTTTGAACTGAGAAGGAATGTTGTACTTGGAATTGCCAAGTATATTGACAACATACAATGGATTAATGACTTGCCATTTCAAAAACTAATCAACATTGGATTTAGAGACAGAAAGAGAGCCAAGAAACAAAGTTACAAACTGGCAGGGGGAAAAACATGCACCACCATTTGAACCCCCCACCAGAGCTGACTTGAATAATCATTGTGTATGTGTGTGTGTGCATATCTAGAGAGGGAATGTAGTCTAATAAATTTTTCCATGCATTCCAAATTTTAGTTTGGAACCATTCTGGCTGTAAACTCCTTAAGATCAAGGATCACATTTGCAATGAATCTGGTACCTTTATTTTGTTTTGGGAATGCTGTGGATTGCCACTAAAAATTAAAACTCCATTCTTCTATCTATCTGGCATACATGTATGACACAAGGAAGTTTAGGATTAAGAAAACATACTTTACTGCACTGTTCTTTTAAGAATAAAACTAAATACAAGGCCAGGGTTCCTTGCATATTGGACACTTAGAGAGCAGGGTGGAGATTAGTCTTCATAAAGGTTGCTCTATAAGCTTCCTTCACTAACTGTTTCCATGTTCAATGCACTGGTGAATGTGCTAGCACTGGGGTTTGAATATGGGACATTCTCATCCATGTGAAGCATCCAGTATTTTATTTTAAAGCTTCCAAGACATGTTGTTGTCCAGGCCATTGTACAAAAGTCCTGTTTTATTTTTTCCTGGAAGTAGTCTATGTTCTAGGAAAGCTGGCACAGGAAAGCTTGAAGATAAGGCATGGGAGGATCACAGCTAGACGTGTGCAAAAAAAAGGTCAGATAGGGTGCATGTTTTATAATGCTGAGTCAAGTTCGCTAATAACTCTGATCTGTGCAGGAAAGATGGACTATATTATGGGAGAGTGATCACAGCCACTTCCTTTGTCTCTTCCAATTGTCTCTGCTTGTTTGTATGCAAATTCAGGGGCCATAGTTATACAGTTATACACCATTTAACACGTCCCAAAACCACTGGGACAGTGCAATGACTGGAAGAAGAGGAAGGACTCATACTAGGATTGTCAGACCCCTGCCAGTGTTTAGTAGGCCAGTGGGAGGAAAATGAAGGGGGGGAAATCTCTGTTGGTGTAACAGCATTACATCACTTCCAGAGAAAACTCAGAAGAGATGTCATACTGCTTTAGGAATTGGCATACATTCTATGGTAAAACCACAGAGTTTCCAGGGATCACTAGAGTGGAGTATTAATACCTGATTACTATCAAAATCCCCCATCATCTTCCATAGCTGTTTCTGACAAAAATGGCAGCCATTTCCCAAGATGGTAGTCAAACAATGAGGTATACAATTTGGCAACTTGCATGTTTCAATTCAGTGTACCTTTTTTCTTTATGAAGCATTTGGTTGGCACCGATTACCCCCTGCAATATATCAACTTCTATATACCAGTTTCTGAAAATGGCAGCCATTTTCCAAAATGGCAACTAAGCCTTGAGGTATAAAAGCATAGAATTTGACAACCTAAATTTTTGAATGGCATGTTATTTCTTCATTAAGAAAAAAATGGGTTGCCACTAATTTTGGGAAATGCTATGGTCAAATTCAAAAAGTAATTTCTAGATTTCTGATCTGTCTTTTAGTAGAGATGTTTCATAGCCCTGCTGCTGAACATTCTTTAACTTAAGATGGTACTGACTGTGCATGAGATCTCATAGAAAGTGCTTGTTCTGTTGTCCTACCTGGAAACAGCTGCCAGGAAAATTACAAAGTGGTACATCTTTGGTGGCCTTTCATAACATCCAGAGCCCTAATCTGAGCACAGCATGGAAGAATTTGTCTTCCTATATTTATGTATTGTCCATTTTTTGTCTCTCCCATCCTCAGTGTAACTTGACATCTCTGGTCTTCAAATGACTTCCATTATTATCATTTTAAGACCGAAACAAACGGTTGATAGGGTTTACCACCATGCTGCCCCAACCATCCTTTTCTGTAACATCCATTATGAGAAACTGTTTTAACTCAAAAGCCTGTACACTGCACTGTGAATTGGTTTTGTTTAGTATCTCTATCTGGTTTTGTTTAGTATCCCTATCTGGTTTTGTTTTCAATGGCTTGACCCTTGTGAACTGGCAATTTAACATGCATGATATTTTTAACTGTTTAACGGAATATACATTTAATTTGTACAGGCTATTTTATATTAGTTTTTTAATCAGTTGCTGCCCACACAGAGCTTTAGAAGATGGAGTTCTTCAAATATTAAAGTCAAGATTTTTGTCCCTGGGTTTTATTTTATTTTATTTTATTTGGAACAAGAGTCTTATTTCCCAGTAGTTATCACTGTGGCCATGAATATCCCAGCTTGTGCCATTTCTCTGCAATATTAATTCCAAAACCAGTTTTGTGTCATTGATTTAATGGCATCTGGCAGGAAACATGATTTTTTTCAAGTGAAGTAGTTACTGGTAAACTATCCAACAAGGTCAATGCCTGTGCATGTAAATGATGGCATGAAGAATACAGGTGTTAATGAATACATTCTAATATTGCTTCCTGGCTTTGCAGATATTGTATATTAAGAAGCATGTGGTACTCTTGCACCTGCAATAGCTCTTCTAGAAATAAAATAAAATGGGAAGCATCTCAGGCATTTTATTTCATTGTCAGCTTCAATAAAGATAAAATGATTTTCCTAAAGGAGCAAAATATCCATGCCATTTTTTTTCAAATGCATGTTGTTGTTTTGCCACCCTGAAATCACACTGGAAACATATAAGCAAACAAACAACAAAAAGATTTTGTTATGCATATCTTATTAGCTTATTTCCTTTGATTCCTGCAAGTGATGTCATGGAGCCCAGCTGGTATGTTATTGCAGATGATTTCCCTTACTCATGTTTCACCAAGTCATTTCAACCCCTAATGGAATTACTTTGTCTTTGAAACCAGAGGAGTTTTTCCCCCCTCCCTTCCTTCAGCTTCAAATCTCCTATCAACTGTAAAGGACTAAGGACTCTTTTACAGGAATCATGACAAAAACATAAAAGCAATTAAATACATGTCCAGAGCTTGCTTTTGTTTTTCTTTAGATCATTCCCATGGCCTCCCCCACTTTCTCCCCTTCATTTCTTTTTGTCTACCATAACTCATCCTCAAGTTACATTCTAAATTATATCTGTTCTTCCTTTAGAAAGCCAAATTGAGAGAATTAAAGTGCAGGGGTTGGAATGTACTTCACAGCCTTGCAGTATGCCTTCCCATTGTTCTGTCACATGCCAGATAGGCCTCTTAGAAGAATAAATAAAATCATCACCAATTTTTATTTATTTAATTTATTTAAAACACTTTTATGCTGCCTTTCCACCCAATCATGGTCCACAAGGTGGCAACCATAAAAACATTAAAAGCTAAACAATTAAAATGCAGTTAAAAATATAAAATCCAATTAAAACATATAAACATATAAAATATGAAATTCAATTAAAAACTAACACATAAAAATATACAATTCAATTAAAAGCACAGACAAACAACACTAGAAGGAGGGCCAAAAACTGTTATTAGGGGTATGCCGACAAAACACCCACTGGCGAAAGACACAAATAGAGGGAGACAGACAAATCTCCCCAGGGAAGGAGTTCAATAACAAGTAAGGGTTTGTGGCAATAAAAGAAGATATTTTTTTTGATCCAAATATATTGGAGCCAAAGAAAAAAATTGGCATTCCCAATTCCCAGGTTCCAACTACCAGTATGGTATTCCGATGTAACACCCAACAATCTAAAACTATGTAAGACCTGCGAATATGAAACTATGTAAGACCTGAGAATCTTGAACTATGTCAAACACAAGAACCTGGTACTCTGTAAAATGCGAGATTCCCAAATAAAATCTGAGAATCCACAGAAAACTGTGACCCCCCCCCCCCTGGCACAAACCAACTCCAGCAAAGAAAAACTGGGGGGGACCCTAGAAAGTTAATGAATCCTACCCAAAGCAGCCTTGCAAGCTGATGCCAAGCCATGGGAGACACAGAAACACATGGAGAGTAGGACAGTTGTGGGAGCTTGCAAATGCCAGCTCCTGAAATTTCCAGTTAACTCCAAATATTTCCAGGATTATTCAGGACCCCTGAAAATCCTGGATATATTTTAAAAAACTGAATAGATATTAAAAATACTGATATATTTTGGCTCAGTTTTACATGAACCTACATCCCCAATAACAAGTCTTTAGTTTTCTTGATTCTAAGTTTTTGCCTGTATCTGCTCCTACAGGTCACAATATTTTGGGTCTTCATATCTCTCATTGTAAAGTCCTGCCTCAACCCCCCCCCCTCCACAATCTCTCCTCTACTGAAACTAAGAATGTATGACTAGGATGAAGGCCTGTTTACTTTCCTCCATCGTCCCCACCCCTTTGTTATTTTGTTATCACAGTATTTATTTCTATTTTGGTGTTCCAAAAAACCCAAGAAACAGATCATTATCAGAACAAATTTTGAGTCCAGTGGCACCTTTAGGACCAACAAAGTTTTATTTAAAGTATAAGCTTTCATGTGCAAGCACACTTCTTCAGAGACAGTGAAACAGAATTTCCTCAGCCCTTACATATACAAAGTTCAAAAAAGAATATGCTGTAAAGTCTCCTCCATGCTTGAGAGGAGATGTATGGCAGGGTCTCAATTACTTACTCTCAGCATTCCATAATAAAGGATACATCAATCTCCAATTTTGACATATTTATTTCCTTCACTGTTTTCCCCTAGAATTAAACCCAAACAAATGGTAATCATATAAACTTAGCGTATTATCTCTATTTGATACTTGAATCTGTTAAACATCTTCCTTATGCTGTATGATAATTTACTGCTCACCCTCTACCTATATGTATGGACTGGTAATTTCCAGTTTTGTTTCTCTTTCTGTCTTGACTCTAACTGGCCCTTCCTGGCAACTAAATACCACCGCCACCCTGTCTCTTTCTATATATAATGGCTGAGGATATGCTGTTTCACTGTATCTGAAGAAGTGTGTGTGCACATGAAAGCTGATACCTTAAATAAAACTTTTTTGGTCTTAAAGGTGCCAACAAGGTGTTCTACTGCTTCTTTGTTCTGTCTTTTACACCTTGAACAAGACCATCACGGCTACCCACCTGAATCTAGGTCATTATCAGGTTATGTATAAAAGACTTTTCATTCTGCAAGGAATGGCTGTGTAAAGAATGGCTGATCTTAGGGCCAGTTGTCAAACTACCAGTTCCCTAAATAATAATTCATAATAACAACAGCAAGTTGTAACTATCTCATAGCAACCCCAGGACCATGGGGTTTTGAAAGCAAGAGCAGAGGTTGTTTTTCATCTCCTTCCTCTGCATAGCTACCCCAGTCTTCCTCAGTGGTGTCCAGGGCTATTTTTGGGAAGGAATGCACAGGAACGGAGTTCCATCTGGCTTCAGAGTTGGCCACACCCACTACAGCCAACACCTCTGCATGCATGGCTACAGAGGGAAGGCCTGGAGAGTGACCCCCCATCCCATCCCACCCCGGCCTTCCCCGGCCTGTCCGGGCTCTCCGCAGCCATGGGGTGCCCGGGCAAGCCAAGGAAAGGCAGTTTAAACTGTGTTCCCTTCCCTCCAAGGGCCAGCTTGTCCGGGTTCCCTGCCCTAATAGGCTAATGAGCCGTGCTGTCAGGGGTGTGGCCTAATATGCTAATGAGTTTCTCCTGTTGGGTGTGGCCTATTATGCTAATGGGTTCCTGATGGGCTTCTTCTACAAAAAAAGCCCTGGTGGTGTCCCATTGAAGTACTAACTGTGGCAACTCTGCTCGGCAGCCAAGCTCTGACAAGATCAGGCTAGTAAGGACTATTCAGGCTACTAGTTCCCTAACACTGCTAAATAGAAGAAATCTTTCTGTGTTATACATTGTATCACTGCGCACTGCAGGAGCACGGTCAGCTTCAATAATAACCTCTAAGTTTATTTTGAGATGTGTCTTTCTTGGCTTTGTAGCATATCAATGGCATGGGGAAAGAATATGTACTCATTTTCTTGTAACTGTAGAATTTAGAGAGGAGAAGGAAGGAAAAGGCTGGTTCGACATTTAGTAGTCACACTTGGACTCATGTGAGCCAGCAGCATTTTTACTATTCTGTTGGAAGGTCTCTGATACAGAATTAGGTGTAATTCTGCTACTTACGGACCGTGAACATTTTCCTAACTACACTGTATAAAGTGGATGAGAGATTAATTATTTGAAACATCTAAATAGTGAGATATTCACCCATTTGGTGGATCTTTTCTTGGCAATGCCACATCCTTAACTTAGAATACAATGAGGAAGTCAGAGTACAGTGAGCACGAGTTCCTGCTCTAGGGTAAGCAAACTAGAGTCTATTTTCTACCAACCTTTTCTTCACTTTCCCACCCTCACTTAGGTGGGTGTTGTTTGATAATGGAATACACTGGCTTTGAATATATGATGACTTCAAAACAGTAGCTGAATTCATTAATTCATTCAAGCAAATGACGGATAGTCTGTCACTGTTTATACAGTAGCCACACACCTAATTTTCAGGTATTAGCAGATTAACACATGAGTCATAGTGTGTGTCCTGTGTCCACTAAAGTGGAACATCAAATGTGTGAAAGAGATTAATTGTGTGCGCAGATGTTAGTTGCAGAATCAATTTATCTGGGGTTTGAGGAGGTGGTACCCTAAAAATCAATAGGAAAGGAGAAAATTAGAGTAATGTGTTCAAAGAAATCACAGTCTATGAGGCTCGTTTATCTGCCTCAGTTGGTGAGCCAGTTCTCAGTTGGTGGAGAATTTCAACTGCAGCAATAAAAGATCTAGTTCAGTCTTGTGTCTTGCTGTGTGATATAGACTGTGCTTCCAACAGGACAAGCAAAGAACTGTACACAAAAGGAAAACTGGAAGGGCACACTTTATTGACCCATATGAAGTGGCTTCTGTCACACACCATGCATGACTTAATATATACATTACAAAGTCCTGGGTTCAAACCTGTCTGAAAAACAGAATGTATGCATGTTCCTTATACCATTCCTTTTCATATTAATTTAAACTTTTGTCAACAGTTTTGGGGTTTTGTTCATTTTTCACTGTTTGTTTTGGAAATTAATTTGTATTGTGCATGCATGTTTGTTTTCTGAGCAATTTATATGGTATTTATATGTACCCTGGGTTGGGTCTTGCAATCCACAGTCACAAAAATCACAAAATCTCCACACACCCAGCAAGCCAGTTCCAATCCTAGGAAAGTTTATCCCCAGGCTCAAGGGACTTCTGTGTACTAGTAACCTCACTTCCTCGCTGCAGAGGAAGCAATGGCCAACCACCTCTACATCTCACTTGCCTTGAAAGTGCCTTGCTAGGGTCACCATAAGTCGACGTGGATGTTGCAAACATCTGCGTATATAATGGTTGATTTATTTTAAACATTTATATGCCACATTGGGTGCAATCACATGCAGAATTAGCCACACCATAAGAGCGAATGCTGGGCAAATTTTAAGGGTGCGATCAGACACCAACATCTGCCAAGTGTCCCGCCCCTGTTTTGCCCCTGTTAGCAACCTGTTTTGCTCTGCTGCAGAAGTGGAGTAAAAAGACGCCAGGGAAAACCCAGTAGCAAATGGGTTTGCTACGGGCCAGGAATGGACTTTCTCCTGTGTGATCACGCCAGTGCACTTCCATGGTGTTGGGATGGTCTGATCGGGCCATCCTGACTCCATGTCGTTGTCCCCCCCCCATTTCATTATGCGCATCATCGCACACTGCATAGGGAGCACTCAGTGCAGAGATGTGAATCATCGATCCCTCATTGAAATGCACTGGAAATATGCAGCCCAAAAAAAAAAACCTGACTCACCCGCGGTTGCATCTGATCACGCAGTGGCAGGCCACCCCCGCAGCTCCCAGGCACTGTGTGATCACACAAATACAGGTCAAATTTCTGCAGATCAAATAGCCTTGCTTCCTCCCCACATTATCTCGTGCATGTGAACACTGCCATTGTTTGGTTTCAGTCCTGAGATAACTTTCAGACAATCAAAATATAAAAACAAGTTAAATAGAACAGTGACAATAAAATAGATAATAGGACCAATAAAATAAAACCAGACAAAGATATAAGACTGTGGAGATGGAAAGCAAATCAAGAAAAGGCCTAAGAAAACACAGTTTTCCCTGGGCACATAATGCTCATCAGGCCAAATGAATTACTGAGAAGAGACCGTTTTTTGTCTTCACTATACGTATAATGGAGGAAAGGAGATTTATTACACTGTAAACCCTATTGTGAGAAAAGGAGAAGTTATTTATTATTGGTATATGCTACCCAAAGTTAGTATTTTGTTTATTGTTAATTTTGGGGGTAGCAATTAGTAGTAATAGCATAGTAAAAAGATAGTAAATAGGAAGATAAGCATTAATTTTGTATTCTTGTATTTTGAAGAACCAGATAGTGTGTGGATTGTAGAATAAAAGTAAGTTGTAACTTCTGGCTGCTAACTGCCCTAGGTAGAAAGTCAGATATTGACTACTCCAATTAATTACAGTGGCTCTATAGGTATTAAAAGTGATTAAGAACAACAGAATGTAAATGTTAAGATAGATTTTTCCATTTGATCTACAATTTTGATAAATTATTTGCCTCATTATTGGATCAACTTAGAAGAATTTGAAATTTACGGTGTGTAGTAATTTACAGATAATATTATATGGGAGGAAATCTATAATTAATGTAATATTTCATGCATGATCATTGTGATGTGAAAAATTTTTTTGGCTTTGTTTGTCTCACTTTATGTTTGAAAACTAATATATTGGTGTTTTGTTTTTTTTTAAAAGAATTACTGGGAGGAGAAAGGTCTATAGTCAATGCCCTACAACTAAGGCCCTGGGGGGCGGAGCAAACGGGCACGATCCCACGGCAACATCTGGGAATCGTTGCCTGCCTGTCCCTGTTCCGTCCCAAACGCCGATACCGCGCAGCAAAAAAGCACCACCTACCTAGGTGGTTGTATCCCTTGGAGCGCCTCAAGCCGGGCCGTGGGATCGGCCGGTGCGTCCTTACACCGCCGCATCTCAGCCCCCAGCTGTACTGCGCATGCTCGAGCATGCGCAGTTCGGCAGCCTCCCCCTCCCATCAGACTCTTGCTCCCCGGCATCTGATCGTGCTGGGGAGCAATGCGCTGCGGCTGAGGGGATCCGTGGGATCCCGCCACGGCGTCTCAAGTTTGGTGCGGCTCTGCTTAGCCGCGTTTCAGCCGTCCCGTGTGGCAGGGACCTAAGAAGGTCTTTCTGATGCTGAGTCCATTTTATTTTATTGTATTTGCATTAGTTATAGTCTGTCCTTCTCACTGAGACTCAAGGCAGATTACACTGTGTAAGTCAGTACAATCAACAGGATGGGACATCCAACAAATGATGGAATAGAATTTGAATTGCAGAAATGTGAAACTATGAAGAAATCTGAAGTGAAACAAAGCATAAGAACTAACATGACATGATAAACTATGCAAAAATTACATATTAGGAAGGTACTTAAAGCAACAGATAGTACAAACTGTACACAGCAGTATAATCCAAAGTCCCTATCCCTTAATCAAAGCAGCTTTCTGAACCATTTTGTTGCAGTACAGCCCAATTACCTGTGTAAAAAAGCCCTCTGGAATAATTCAGTTTTAAATAATTTGTGGAAAGCAAGAAAAGTGGGACCCTTCCTGACCTCATCAGGCAGGCCTCTCCATAAGGCCAAAACAGGCCAAAACAGGCCAAAACAGAGAGTGCACATGTATGGGCAGTTCTTGACTTTGCCCATTTGCAAGCTGGCACCTGCAGGAAGCCCTACTGAGGCCCCTGCCACACGGCAGGGAAAACACAGGGAAAAGATCGGCTTTTAAAAGCCGCACCAAAGTTGAGACGCCGCGGCACAATCAGATGCTGGGGAGGAAGAGTCAGATGGGAGGGGGAGGCTGCCGAACTGCACATGCTCAAGCATGCGCAGTACGGCCGCGGGCAGGGGATGCGCCGGTGAAAAGACGCGCCGGCGATCCCATGGCCGCATTTGCCGAGGCCCCTTGAGGCGCTCTACTCGAAAGAACCACCTAGGTAGGTGGTTCTTTTTTAGTGCTGGTTTTTGCCGGGAGGGACGGATTGGGGACGGGCAGGCAATGATTCCCAGATGTTGCCGTGGGATCGTGCCCATTTGCTCCGCCCCCGTTCCATCCCGCTCCCGGCCCAAAACGCCTCGTATGAACAGGGCCTGAGATGAGAAAAAACTGTAGTAATGGAGCATAGGGGAAGATGCAGTCTAGTAAATGTGAGCAAACAAGGCCATGAAGGGGATAGCCAATACCTTAAGTTGAGCCCAGTGAACTGATGGGCAGCCAATAGACTGCATAATGGGGTACTATGCATGCTCCACCTAGCTCCTGATAATAACCAAGCAATTTCATTCTGCACCAACTGGCGTCTCCAAGTTGACTTCAGGGGAGACCTATATAAACTTCATTACATTAGGCTAGTCTTGATGTTACTGTGGTTTGGATCCAGGTGGCCAGATAGGCCTTGGGATGGTAGGAAGCCATTTTCTTACCCAGGCTGAATTGGAAGAAAACTTTTTGCAGCTGAATTAAGTTGCTTGTCCAGCAGTACTGTTGAATCCAGTATAACCCCTAGGATCTTAACTGAATGAGGAAGGGTCAGCTGAACCACATCAAAAGTGTGGAGAACAATGTCAACCTTTTCTCCATGGAAGGATGGGAAATTGGTCAGAAGGAGATCTTAACTGATGGACAGGATTGTATTGCGGTAGATAGTCCTTCTGAAGCTCTGACCCCAAACTATCTAGGGTTTTGTAGAAAGCAGGGGACCTTCATGGACATGTGGGGGCATCTCATTTTCCCATTTCTCACTATTTCCGCTCTCTTTTTCCTGAAGGCCCCCATAGATTCTCTCCTTTTCCTGCTTCCTTCTCTCCTTCCCATCCACCAGCCTCCATTTATCTGCCTACCTGCTTCCTCTCTGCAACTTCTACCTTACCCCCATGTTCAGCTTGCTAGCTTGTGAAATGAGTGCAATTGTGCAATAGTTTGCACATTCCTTGGCATTGCCCTTCTTTGGGATTAGAATGTAAACTGACCTTGGCCCCATCACTCCTTGGCAAATAGAAGGGGAAGTCATGGAAGCAGTGACAGAATTCACGTTCCTGGGATCCAGGATCACTGCAGACGGTGACTGCAGCCATGAAATTAAAAGACGCCTGCTCCTTGGGAGGAAAGCAAAGACAAACCTAGACAGCATAATACAAAGTAGAGACATCACCCTGCCAACAAAAGTCCATATAGTCAAAGCGATGGTATTCCTTCCCAGTAGTGATGTATGCCTGCGAGAGCTGGATCATAAGGAAGGCCGAGCGCTGAAGAATAGGTGCTTTCGAATTATGTTGCTGGAGAAGACTCTTGAGAGTCCCTGACATGATGTGGTCCATAGGGTCACGAAGAGTTGGACTCAACTGTGCGACTAAACAACTACCACCAAAAAACCCCACATTCAGCTATGTTTATTATATATTTACCTCATTAATACCTCACCATTCTCCCCAATGGGGACCCAAAGCACCTTACATCATTCTCCTTTCCTGCTTTTTATCCTCACGTCAATCCTGTGAGGTAGGATAGTCTGAGGGTTGTGACTGGCACCATAGCAGAGCAGGGATTTAGTCCTGGGTCTCCCAGATCCTAGTCTGAGGCTGCAGACAGATGGCGCGCTCTGGCCCCACCTCCAATTAATCTAGGGGTTTTTTTGTAATAGAGGGTTTTGATCGGACATCCCACCACATGTTCACTCTGTGGTTGACTGTTCAGATTATTGCTGCACAGAAACCACAGAATGGGCAGTCAGGTGGCATCCTTTTTAAAAAAATGTCTGTCATGCATGCAGAGAAGAATTAATTCAATGCACCAACCCATTGTGACAGCGCCGTGATCCCTCTGCCAAGTACTGCGTCCCCTCTCAGTTTTCTTTGCTTTGCCTCTCTTAGTTGGAATACATAGGGAGGGAGCACAAACATCATGAGAGTAGTCCCATTGAATTTAGTACATTTACTCTTGTGTCAATCATGCAACCAATTTGGTATTGTGGTTAAGAGCATGGACTCTAATCTGGGAGAGCTGGGTTTGATTCCCCACTCCTCCACATGCAGCTGCTGGTGTGACCTTGGGTCAGTCACAAGTTCTTTCAGAGCTGTTCTCTCACGAGCAGTGCTTGAAAGAGCTCTCTCAGGCCCACTTACCTCACAGGGTGTCTGTTGTGGGGAGAGGAAGGGAAAGGAGACTGTAAGCCACTCTGAGACTCTGAATGAAGGTCGGGGTATAGATTCAATCTCTCCTCCTCTTCTTCATAGGATGCTCTGAAAAACAACTCTGAAGCAGAAACAGGAGACGGGGGGGGGGGGGGGGGGGATTTGGGTGGAATTTTTTCACTTAAAAACAACTCCTCTGAGGGCTCCCGATCCAGAATGGCTACTTTGCCATTTGGATGTACAAGCAGTGATTGACAACACCAAGGATGATTATGCGCTTATGTGCACATCACTACATAATTAAAGGAGGGGGAGAAGAAGTTGGGGTTGAACTAGATGACCCTGGAGGCCCCTTCCAGCTCTATGATTCTATGATTCACACTTCCCAGCCAGTTTGAGTTTGCAACAGGGGACTTCAGACATCTGGAAATGCAGGGTGGAAGTGCTGACATCTGTAAAGACTGAACTTTCCCCGGTGTCTAATAACTCTGATTCCATGTCAGGTCAGAACAGGATGCCAACAACTGGGGAACAGGAGACAGATAGCGCTGTCTGATTGTGCACTTTAAATCAGGAAGGGAACAGCAACAACATTGGATCAAACTGCTTGTCTGACCGCAGCCTGAAAGTCTAACCCCTGCACTTTCTTTTGGGGGGTGGCTGCTGCTGAACAGCATGGATGAGTCATAGAAGTCACATGGTAGGAAGTTGGCAAATGACTGCTACTGAGCCTGGCCTCAGTAAGTCCTCACTCAAAGGCCAAAATAGCCCCAGAAATAGCCCTGCCCCCTCTCCTGCCTTTTACTAACAGAAACCAAGTCTGGATGACTGGTAATACTGTTGTGGTTGCCTAGAAATGGCCACTGATGACACTCATTTCTTAAAGGTGTGTATGCTGATTCTGGTTTTTTAGGGGTTTTAACCCCCCAACATTTTTTTTATTTCAGATTTTTCTGCAAGCCTGTCCCCCCGCCCCAGTTTGTAGAAAGAGCTGCCTTGTCTGCTCATGTTTCTAATCTCCAGATTTAAGTATTTTCTGATTTGGACATGTTCAGAATTAGTTATATTGGTAATCAGCACTTTAATATTGAATGATGACTCCCCAGTAACCTATGCCAGCAAGCAGTCTTGCCCTTGCCCTTTGCACAAAAGCTTCTGAATCAGCTTTCCATGTAATCCCAGTACAGAGAGGGCCCCGGTTTGGTTCAATTTCTTCTCTGTAGCACATTTAGCACAATGACAGCAGAATAGCTCTCTATGTATGTTTTTAGTTTTTGCCAACAAATATTGTAATATTGAGTTGTTTCATGGTACCAGCAGTAAATTTTGCTTTCCATGTAGGCAAGTCAGGTTAAACAAGAAAGAATTATAGCTGAATTGCTCATTCCTTCCAATACACTGTCTTTATGAGGCGGTTTATTGAATCTTTCATAATAAGATCTATTGCTTTTGTGTATTAAAGGAGACACTGTATGATGCATTCTTCATTGAGTGTTATATCTAGATTAGTTATATGCAAGCACGGAAAAACCAGGTCCCACTAAAACCCATATTTTTTCTTCTTCAAGAAAAAAACTTTGGCTATAATTTAAAGTTAGCAGTTTTTGGCTCTTTCTTTCCAAAGGGTGATTTCTCTTCCATCGAAATCAATGGAGCATCACAGACATAGGTTTATCTTGATTGCATACTTTTAATATTTCATTAAATAGATTTAAATCCATAAAATATTTGTAAAAAAACTGGTGCACTGCCTAATAACACCTTACTGCCCCTCATTGTTTAGACTATAAAGAAATTATACCTTAATAACCAAAAATACATTAATATGCCAGGTTCTCAAACAGGAATTCACATACAACTAGCTAAAAATCTGGCGTTGTAAGTTCTTCTGGGATATTAGCCACATTAGTTCTTTTGTGGAGCTTGACTTTATCTGATCCACACTACACCCTCATTGATTAATAGGCTGCCAGCTGCAGTGAGATCACAGATTTAAGGTACTTTAAAGGCTAGTTCCCATATACATGTACATAACTTGACACTTGCAATATGAAGTGATGACTTGCTCGTGTGAATGGACCCTGATACAACCTTCATATCATTTCCACTGCAATACTTTTCAGTGGAGTCAGCCCATAAATTCTTCTCCAGGTTATCAAATGTTTATCTGAACATAGAGATATCAAATGCCTACTTTCATGTGGAATAGGCATACGGGAGACAGGCCAGATGAGACTTAACATAACCAGATTAAGTTGACTAGAGTTGGGGGGTGGTATTCTAAACTGATGAAATGGAATTTCTGTAGTCTGTTGGAAAGCAGCCAACCTAAGTCTGTTCACTGGAAGGATATTCAGAACAACCAGGGTTACTAAGGGTTGAAATGAAACAATTCTAGAACATATTATGTTTCAATGACATTGTTTGACATCTACTAAAGGATGGGAAAGGTGCTGTAAAGATGAACGGCAGTCTTTGTCCAGATTCTTTCTCTACCCATACTACTTTGGTGCTGAGTTTGTATGGAATTGCATTATTGTTGTGTCCTGAGAGCTGGAGTTTCTTTTATGGAAAGGAAAGTATAGCTTTTTTCTGAAATAACAAAATTTAATTGTTAAATCGCTATTAAAATTGTGTTATGTTTTTATATGACATATTTTAATGTATGAATGGCATAAAGAGGTTAGGAAAATGTCATAACAATTAACAATTTTTTTAAAAAAACAGCCAGGAAAATAGGTGGGACAAAAAAAGCCCCAGTAAATACATACCAAAACTTTTAAATAAACCTAACGTATTCATACACGAAAGTGTGGAGATGTCACTGCATGTTAAGCAGTATGGGGAACCAGAAAAACCCTTTTTGAATAAAAGGCCTTGAAAAGTTAAAAGCCTTTGAAAATTGCTTGGCTTTCCCTCTAAAAGATGACTAGGTGAAGGTTCTTGAAGGGTTCTTGAAATCTATTTATTCCAAAAATAAGGGTGAAATAGATAGGCATGTAGGCTGGATAGATGAACCCATAATCTGAAAATTTTTCTATACACAAACATTTTCTTTACACTAAAAGTTTTCCCCCCAAAGATCAGTAGAGTTAGAAAATGGTTGTCATCCAAACATCTGTTTGAAATATACTTTTGAATGTCCCATTTTGTCACTTAGTAAGTTTGCCAAGCAAGCAGACATCCATTTATTTAAGTTTGTAAATATATCTCAGGTCATCATGTTTAAAATCTGCAATGTCAGAAATATGTTGGGGAGAATCAACATGTATCAATGCAAAATTAACAGCAAACACCTTTTAATGAACGTGATGTTAAGTCTACACAAGAAACTTTCCCCCAGCATCCCCAAATAAAGACACAAGATTACAGCATGAGTTTAACTAGTTTAATTTAAATAGCTGATTTTGGATTTTATATCATACTTTCCTAACATGGTACCTGGTCCACCAGACCTAACTATATCCACAGCCAAAACAAAAGGATGCTTACTGGACTGAGCATAACTTATCCAGTTTCCCATAACTGACCAATTCTTTGCAGCGACAGGAAAAATTGTGATTGTTCCTAAACTCTCCCTTAGCCCTCTTTGGCACCACACCTAACTGGGTAAATAAGGAAAAAACTGCAAAGAGGCCAGGAATCCCACCTCTTCAGTGGGACCTGTTGTTGGCTCGACATGGCCAAAAGCAACCCTGGGATAGATGCCTGAGAGGCATATGTTACCAAACTCTGAAAAGGCCTATTAAGAGTGTTGCCACTTGTGCTGTCCCTTACTGGTGCCGGGGGAAGAAACCAAGAAGATTGGTATCATGGTGGGGAAAGTCTCATGTCACCACCACCCCAGGGCCCTGCTACCCATTCTGACCTTGAAAATTCATCTCAACTGCCAGTAGTATGAGTATCTTGTGAAGATGTCTTAGGTTGTGTGCACATTCCACATGAGCCCAGCATCAGAAGGCACAGTGCCCAGGCCACTGGGATCTCACTCACTTTAAGGCTGAGGTTTTCTAAGGTGTTCTGGCTGCTCCTACCTGGGCTGGAGAGGCAGTTGCCCTTTTTGAAACTCCTACCACATCACCTAAGGGGTCTGACAATGGCACTGCAATCCTGGTCAACAAGGACAAAAAAGAAGGATTAGCTGACCTCCTAGCCACCTTTGCCATTATCAGGGCCACACCAGCCAACTGGCCCATTGAAAATCATGGCTGTGAGACTGCCCACTCCAGGCCTCAATCCTTGCTACCAGCTCACCCATGTTAGGTTCTACCTTATCACTGTGACCTCAAAAAACCTCAGAAAATAGTTGTATGGGAGGCCTCTTGGTTGGAGGCTGTTTGGCCAAAAAACACACCCCTTTTTAAAATTTTACTTTTTTATAAAGACAAACATCACACAGACAAAACACACAAATACATAAATGTGGG
The DNA here is from genome assembly GCF_001447785.1 of Gekko japonicus. NCBI lineage: Eukaryota > Metazoa > Chordata > Lepidosauria > Squamata > Gekkonidae > Gekko > Gekko japonicus. The sequence goes on from NW_015171515.1 coordinate 771,971, forward strand.
AGGTTCAGTTACATCTTCGATTTACATGCTTAGATACTTCATACCATATTTGTTTTCCATGTTCCACCTTATGTTCTTACAAAAATCTTTTACATATTTTTGAATATAAGTTTTTGTATTCTATGAAAGGTTATATATCTGTATACTTTATTATATTCCTCTGTCCATTTCAAAATCTAAACCATGTAGTTTCATACATACACAAGCATTTACATAGGTATCTAAATAGTAGGGGATTTTGTTACCTCATTAAATTACTTGTTTAAATACCACAATACTTGTTTTCCAAATTTCACCTTATATTCTTACAATGATATTTCACATGTTTCAAATATATATTTTTAATACTCTTTTGGTATATTTTCCAATGTTTCAACTCATTTATACAATTTTGAACAGCTGTATAATAATTACAATATTCAGACCTTTATAAAATCTAGAGGAACTGTGTTTTCTCCATTATCCAAAAATTTGATGCTTGTGTATTCTCTCTTATCCACAAAATTTTGGAGCTTTTCCATAGGTTTTCATCCTCTTCTTCATTCTCTGATTTCTCCTCTTAAGTCTTAAAGTCTTAATTTTGTGCCTTTTCCCATTATAGATGAAACAGGTATCTTCTGGTGATAACTATCTATAGTCAATTTTTAAAGTAGTTTGAGGTTCTATATATTCTTCTTTTCTCTCTCTTTGAATAGATATTTCATTTGCTGGTTCAATAATTCCATCTTGTCATTCTTTCATGGGGTCTCATGTTCAGTTCTTCAGTTTATCTCTTTTTGGATATGTTTTGTAAGTCATATCAATTGGATTATAGACTTCATCTGTATCTTCTGCATCAGTAAATGTCATATCAGTTTGCTCTTCCTTCTGATTTGTGCACTGCTGTAAGAGTAGATCAAACTTAGGCTGCAGACCTTTCATGGCTTTTTCTACAGCTGTTCTTACTGCTGTCATAATTGTTTCCTGTATTAATCGTTCAAAGTCTGTCATCAACAATATATCTTTGCCTACACCAGCCATTTCCAAAATATCATGTTAAAAAACAGGGAATCTCTCCAACTCTTTATCAGTACAACCTCTTCACAGCTACCTATACTTACACGGCAGGTTTTATTATGGTTACATTAAAGAAAAACAGGAGCATTCTCAAGTTAAAATATAGAGAGTCTTTCAGATTGACTTTCAGTAAAAAAAAACCTTACAGTCATGCCATTTCTATATTTGCAAAACAATAACCATTATAGTCATATTAAAGTCTGAAACAATTTCAACCAAGGCCAGCATTCTTCTCAATTGTTAACAGTACAGAGGAGACAGAATTGATTGGAGCTGAAGATGCCATGTCTACCCTGTTTCCAAGAGGACCCCTGCTTTCTATTTTCACCAGCTGGAGAGCTAGTTGGATATATGCAACCCAATGTTTCCATCTCCACACAGAGGGGTTTTTGGATGACCTCTGTAGACACCTGGATTGAAGCAGGTCAGTGCTGCTATTTTTGCTTGACCTTACAGCAGCATTTGACACAGTCGATTTGTTGTGCTGTTAATATCATCTGTCAGATCATTATGATCTAACTGTCAGCAGTGAGACTGCTGGAAGCCTGTCTTGGCCGGTTTGGACCAGATTATGGTGTGAGGCCAGAGATAATGAATCAGCTCTAAGGTGATTGGCTACAATATTGTATATATGTGGACAAGTGCAGTCCAGGTATCTCCTTCTCCAAATGATGGTTACTGGCGGAGCATTTTGTCCGAGGATTGTATATTCTGTAAATAAAGCTGTATATAGTTCACCACTGGACTGTGTAGTGTGGTGCTATATAGTGCTGGAGTGGCAGCTGACTGCTGGAGTGTGGCTGAAAAAGTTGGTGTGGCTGAAAGAGTCCTGGTGGCTGGCTGATATCTTCTACTGATACTCAGGCCGTCTGAAGCGCACCGCGCAACAGAGCCTCCCGAAGTTAGTTTCCAAAAGACTAAGCCATTCATCAACTGCACAGCAGTGGACCTGAGCTAAAGAGGAGGACAACTGACTGATGCAAGCAGTCCTGGCTCTCTGATGAGGATCTCTGTATGGATTAACAGTGTTGAACCACACTGAGAAAGCACTTAGAAGCTCCAAATCCCAGTGTCAACTGTTCTCGCCGTGCCCCAGGCAGTCAACCCTCCCCTTTTTTGTGGGCCTTTTTGTTTTTGGCACAATGGTCCTGTAAAACAGAAAAGATGCAATAGGCACAAAATTAGCTATTCAACCCTGGCCTCTTAGGCTAGCTGACAACCAACTATGCCAAACCCTCAGTTGCCTATAATCTAATATTATTATACCAACACCTTTGACTGGCTATATAACCTATCCTCAATTAAGTAAGCACCCACTAATTACCTATCTAGGAAACTTTATCTAACTATGCTTGTATGTTTGCTTGCTTGTAATGACACCAAGGTAATAACTCCACAATCACACCTCTAAATGAACTATGTACTACTGGGGAGTTCAGTGGAGTTTGGGAGCCCCCAAACATCTCTAAAATCCCATCAATCCAGCCATCACATGGGAGAGCTTCCCAGTGTCGACTGTTCTCGCCGTGCCCCAGGCAGTCAACCCTCCCCTTTTTTGTGGGGCTTTTTGTTTTTGGCACAATGGTCCTGTAAAACAGAAAAGATGCAATAGGTGCAAAATTAGCTATTCAACCATGGCCTCTTAGGCTGGCTGACAACCAACTATGTCAAACCCTCAGTTACCTATAATCTAACATTATTATACCAACACCTTTGACTAGCTATATAACCTATCTTCAATTAAGTAAGCACCCACTAATTACCTATCTAGAAAACTTTATCTAACTATGCTTGTATGTTTGCTTGCTTGTAATGACACCAAGGTAATAATTGGACCATCACACCTCTAAATGAACTATGTACTACTGATTAACTGTATAAGCAAACCCTACTAATTGACCCTACTAATTAACTATAATTTACTGTTCAACAAAACATTTCTAGTGGTAACAAAACCTTAACAACTAACTAGACTATACTAATTAACTATGTAATCAAGCCTAATTAAATTCGTAGCTCCTTTTTATTTTATACTAATTAACTCTTTAGCCAAATGCTCTCCCTATAGCCCTCTTTTCAATGGCGAAAGGCTATGATAAACTATAGCAATCCAACCATCCTCCTCCTTTTTGCAGTGGGTTTTTTTTGCCTCTTAACTAGGCAAAACTGAAACTCCATCCGTACAAGAAAAGCCCCCAAACCTGCCCCAACAATAAGAGAACCACAGCAAATGAAATCTGCCTGGCTCTGAAGTTACTACCTGTCTGAAACTGCAAGCTCAATATACCAGGGCTACAAACTAGCCAATGATGATGTGACAGACTGCTCTTTTTAAAAGCTTAGAAGTGCTGTACGAACACCTGAAGGACTGTGGAGAGTTAATTCTTCAGAGAAACAGAGAGGCTTCTCCAAGCAATCTGATTGGTTAGCATCAGCTGAGCAGAGAGAGACTTTAGAGCTGAATGCTGAGGAGAAGAATTCATTCAGAGTTCAGCCCTGACTGAGAGCAGTTTAAGACAGACAGGAGAACTGGGGAAAGTTGGCAAGGACCAGTGGGTAGTTAGATGGAGACTCCCATTTGGGCCAAGAAAATGGGACAGATCTTCTAGAGAGAGAAGAATATTCCCTACTCAGTCTAAACAGAGTGATAGCTCTGAAGAGTGCAGAGATCCCTGGTCTGGTGTGGTTAGAAACTGTCTTTAGAGACAGTCAGGCCCCTGCCACACGGGGGGGGGATAGCACGGGCAAAGTGCGGCTTTGAGAGATGTGGCCGGGGGATCACATAGATCCCCTCCCCAGCACTTTCTCCCCAGCATGATCAGATGCCGGGGGGAAGCCACTAAAGAAAGGGCGCGACAGCCAAACTGCGCATGTGTGCGCATGCGCAGTTCGGCAGGAAGCCTGGATTGATCCAGACGACGGGCGTGGCAGCGATCCCACGGCCACGCTTGCAGCGGTGCTTAAGGTAAGTCCTCCTCTGTAGGAGGTTCTTTTTCACAGCAGGTTTTCAGGGTTTAGGGACGGATCGGGGACGGGTGTGTGCCACTTCCCAGATGTTGCGGTGAGATCGCGCCTGTTTGCTGCGCCCCCGATCCGTCCCTCTCCCGAGCCAAAGTTTCCCGTGTGACTGGTGTTTCAAGAGAAGGGGTTTGAGTACTGGAAGGAGTGCACCAGCATTCTGGAAACCAAAAGACTTAGAGATTACTCAAAAAAACTATATTGAAGTGTTTGGGGGAAAACATCGGAACAAAAGCCTCTCAACATAAAGATTTAAGTCACTGTGAAAAGCTTGAGAAACTCTGTTTAGCTTGAAACATAAGAACTAAAGTCTGCACATGTACTGATTTTACCTCAGAGTTATCTATAGTGAGTTTCCGCAAAAATTTCAACTCCTGATTTCACCTGACCTTTCCCCTCTATTTTAAATAAAATGTTTTGTCAATTTGTAATACAAAAACATTTTGAGTACCATTTAAGTTAAAAGGGACTCCCAATCTTTCCCTCAGGTTCCTGGGCTGAGCAAACAGCCAAAATATTATACTGTGGCAGCCCAGAGTTCTTCAGGAAAGAAGAAAACACATTACTAGGGCAGCTCAGTCAGACAGGGAAAGGAAAACTGAGGTAAAATCTTGCCTCTAAGGGAGGGAAGTTGGATGGGGATGTGATAGATGAGTTGCTTGAACCTGCCCAAAATGGCCACTGCTGCCATATGCCCTTAGCCACAGACAGATGAATTACTAGCTGATTGAGGGGGAGACTGGGCACTTAAAGCCTGAACCTCTGAGAGGTGGAAGAGGCAAGGGAAACTGTGCTCAAGCCCCACTCACTGCTGTGTGGTCTGACTCACAGGGATGGGGGGCAAGCCTGATGCAGCCTGAGCCTTTTGGCTGGTACAGAGCTGCTTGTGCTGTTCCAGGCCCACCCTTCTACTGAAATGGGAAAAATCTGCTTCCCTATGGGTAAGGACCCCCTCCCATTGCAAGCAAATAGCCCCTAACAAAAGGGGAAATTACTTCCTCCACAGGGAGTGGGAGAAAGAGGACGGATCGGGGACGGGTGCGTGCCAGTAGCAGACCCACTCACACACCAGTAGCAGACCCACTCAACTATGAACACACACAGCAGATGCAATTAGACTACTCTCTCACAGACACAAGGACCATCCAAACAACTTTCAGCCAACACTAAAAACTCCGACCCAAAATTTATCCAGCAGCAAACTAAGGGAAAGTATCTTCTCCCCCTCTTAGCAGCTGGTGGTAAAAACCTGCCTGGAAGGGGCCTAGTTTTCTCAAAAAGTCCCTAAGTGCATTTCCCCTTTGGCCAAGGGCTTTGAGACACTCACCAATGCTACCTCATGCTTCATTTGAAGAAGGAGTCAGGGCAAACAGATCCCTGGCCTCAATGCTGTGAATGTTCCTTCTTCATCTGAAAACTAAATTAAAATGTTCTTAATTGAACATCGATATCCTAGGAATCAGTGATAAATAAAATGTTTTGTCAATTTGGAATACAAAAACATTTTGATTACCATTTAAGTTAAAAGGGACTCCCAATCCTTCCCTCAGGTTCCTGGGCTGAGCAAACAGCCAAAATACTATACTGTGGCAGCCCAGAGTTCTTCAGGAAAGAAGAAAACACATTACTAGGGCAGCTCAGTCAGACAAGGAAAGGAAAACTGAGGGAAAATCTTGCCTCTGAGGGAGGGAAGTTGAATGGGGATGTGATAGATGAGTTGCTTGAACCTGTCCAAAATGGCCACTGCTGCCATTTCCTTATGCCCTCAGCCACAGACAGATGAATTACTAGCTGATTGAGGGGGAGACTGTGCACTTAAAGCCTGAACCTCTGAGAGGTGGAGGAGGCAAGGAAAACTGTGCTCAAGCCCCACTCACTGCCGTGTGGTCTGACTCACAGGGATGGGGGGGAAGCCCGATGCAGCCTGAGCCTTTTGGCTGGTACAGAGCTGCTTGTGCTGTTCCAGGCCCACCCTTCTACCGAACTGGGAAAAATCTGCTTCTCTATGGGGAAGGACCCCCTCCCATTGCAAGCAAATAGCCCCTAACAAAAGGGGAAATTACTTCCTCCATGGGGAGTGGGAGAAAGAGGGCCCTCACCATCACTCACACACCAGTAGCAGACCCACTCAACTATGAACACACACAGCAGATGCAATTAGACTACTCTCTCAGAGACAGAAGGACCATCCAAACAACTTTCAGCCAACACTAAAAACTCCGACCCAAAATTTATCCAGCAGCAAACTAAGGGAAAGTATCTTCTCCCCCTCTTAGCAGCTGGTGGCAAAAACCTGCCTGGAAGGGGCCTAGTTTTCTCAAAAAGTCCCTCAGTGCATTTCCCCTTTGGCCAAGGGCTTTGAGACACTCACCAATGCTACCTCATGCTTCATTTGAAAAAGGAGTCAGGGCAAACAGATCCCTGGCCTCAATGCTGTGAATGTTCCTTCTTCATCTGAAAACTAAATTAAATTTTTCTTAACTGAACTGTCATAATTATGTATTACCCCAAAGCTTCCCAATGACTCCCTTCTGGTGCAGCTCTGTCAAGTGGTGTCTGAGGTGGTGTTTAACTGAATCAGTGCTTACCCAAATGTTGATGACGGTATAACACACTGCAAAAGAAACATGTGTCACCACCAATGCTCCCTCTAAGCTGTGGAGTCTGGTGAACAAAAATTCTCCTTTGTGATCTCCTGGCATTAAAGTTGTGAGTGAGTGATTTGGCTACGGCATAAATTAGTCTGCTCTGGAGTTCATGTGAGCTAGCTCATAGTTTTCTAGCCTCCAGCTCACACATTTTTGTCATACCTCAGGAAGGAGAGCTCCAGAGCAGACGTTAGAGTGTTAGAGGGAACACTGGTCACCACCCCCAAAACCTTAAATATATTTTTTCCTAGTACATTTTGCAGGGCACCTTCTCTCAGTATGCAGGTTGATCTAAACTCATGGACATGGCTTTGAATTATATCAACTCTACACAAACTCACTCATGGACATGGCTTTGAATTATATCAAGTCTACATAAACTCATGAGCCACTAAATTGTTCAGTGATCATGTATTGCAGTTCAACAAGAATGCAACAAACCCAGAAGTTTTGTTGCTTACATAACATAGCAAGAACAATGTTGTGGGTCACAATAAATAGCTGGCAGGCTGTGAGGGATCACAAATTTTGCAGGCCCGGATTCAGTGGCCCTTTTGCCTCTTACCATTCTGGTGCCTCAGTTTCCTCCTTCAACTAAATTCTATATTGAGATTTTCAATTTATTCCACTAGGTTTATCTAAGGCTAACTAGTGTATTCAAATATGATAATAAATCAGTGAACAACAGCGCTGTTTACTATTTTTAAACCAAATGTGTGTGCATGTGCACAACTTTTGATTCATTCCCACCCCCCAACACATCTCCTGGCCTCATACAACAATGGGTTATACAACCAATAAAATGGGTTACACTGTCATTAACCCCCCAGCACCTTATTTAATTCATCACAGAAGCACATTCTAAGCTCTATTTGCTGAGACATAACCTCCCAAAGGAAAGACTGGTAGCCCCATTATCAAAGGCATCTAAAACAATATTGGACAAATTACTATAAAATGAATTATACAGAAGACTACATTTGCAAGAGGCTGGTGTTTTTCATTGCATACATCAGATAACTTAAGAATACGCTACACTGTTGCTGAAATGTGTGGGTTCTGCTGCTGTTTGTTGACGGAAGCTCCAGTGGGTATGGTAAAGTAACTTTGAATCTGTGTGCATTGAGCAAGTGCTGATTCTGTCAGCCATTGGGCATACAGGGCTGCTTGAAATTGCTGCACATCAGTTACCTGCACATGGCTAGCAATCTCTGTTTAGCCATTCACTATATCAAACTTTGGCTTTCCAACACAAATCAACTATTTTAAATGCATACATGCAACAGGATCTTGAGAAAGCCTGGTTCACTTGCATCTGCACAAATCCAGCTCCTGGCAATGCCGTACTATAAAAACCATCGTACCAGAACCCCTAGGATCCAGTTTTTGTCTAAAAATTCCATTAGGGCAATACTATGGACCCATTAAGATGACAGCTGTTATAATGGACAATACACTGAATTGCCGTCTCCAGCAACAAGTATCTCTATATAATAATCCTCTTAGCGTATTGGCCGTTTCCAGCTCTCCCACTGGCTGTGCAATGCACTCCATCAGCCATTGGCCCATCAGCCGCCACTCAAGAGTACTCGCGTGCCATTGGTTGGGTGCTGGGTCTGCTCCTCTTCCCCACCGACTCCCACTTCAGCCACTGTTCCCTGTCAGAATAACTGGCAAATGGCTCTCTCTCCTGACTAAGACACTTCTCCTGCTTGTCTCCTCTGGGGGACTAACTTTTCCCTCAGTGGCTGTTGGTAGGCAACCAAGCTTGGTTCTGTCAGTAAAAAGACAAAGGAAGGAAAACCTTTCCAGGCCTTTGTGAGGAACTCAGTGGGGCCAGTCCTGACTAGGGTTGCCAGGTCCAGGATGGGAAATTCCTGGATATTCTGTGTCTAAAGAAGCCAGTCTAAGAAAGCCAGAGTTTTGGGAGAGGAGAGGCCTCAGCTGAACAGAATGCCATAGAGGCCACCCTCCAAAGCAGTTATTTTCTCGGGGTGGGTGGGAGAGATCTGTTGTCTGGAGTTCAGTTGTGATACCTGGCAATCTTCAGGCTCCACCTGGAAGCTGGCTACCCTAGGCTTCGCAGTTAGTGCTTCAGAGCAAGGTCTGCTACACCCAGGTTCTTGCTGTGGCAGCTGTGATCTCAGACCAGTCACAGACTTTCAGCATAACCTCCCCCCCCACTGCCAGCTTGGCTACTTTCCTGTCAGAATAAACTGTGAAAATTGCTAGGCAACCAAGCTTCGTTCTGTCAGTAGAACAGGGTTGTTGTGCAAGTCAAAAGGGGGAGAGGAGAATGATGTAAGCTGCTTTAGTCCCCATTGCAGAGGAAAAGTGTACTTTTCATACTGGGGAACCATTGTTACCAATCTCCAGGTGAGGGATGGGGATCACTCAGAATTACAACTTCTCTCTAGATGGCAGAGATCAGTTCCCCTGGAGAAAATGGTGGACTCTGTGTCCTTATATTCTGCTGAGATGGCCCCTCTATGACAGCCAATATGACATAGCAGTCAGGGCTTCAGAGCAGAGTAGAGGCTGCAGGGGGGGAGGCCGAAAGCTGAAGAGTGAGGGGCAGATAACAGTAGGTTGATGCTTGGCTGGAAAGGAGATAGGGTTGCCAACTCCGGGTTGGGAAATTCCTGGAGACTTGAGAGGTGAAGCCTGGAGAGGGTGGGGTTTGAGAAGGGATGAGACTTCAGATATGTACAATGCCATAGACTCTATCCTCCAAACCAGACATTTCCTCCTGGGGAACCATTGTTGACAATCTCAAGGTGAAGGCTGGAGATCACTCAGAATTACAACTGCTCTCCAGGGGGGAGGGGGGAGGAGACGGAAAGCTGAAATCAGAGGGGGGAAATGGCAGGTTGATGCTTGGCTGGGAAGGAGATAGAGTTGCCAACTCCAGGTTGGGAAATTCCTGGAGATTTGAGGGGTGAAGCCTGGAGAGGGTGAGGTTTGAGGAGGGGTGGGACCTCAAACAGGTACAATGCCATAGACTCCACCCTCCAAACCAACCATTCCCTCCTGAGGAACCATTGTTGCCAATCACCAGGTGGGGGCTGGAGATCACTCAGAATTATAACTACTCTCTAGGAGGGAGGGGGAGGAGATGGAAAGCTGAAGTCAGAGAGGTAGATAAAGGTAGGTTGATGGTTGGCTGGGGAGGAGATAGGATTGTCAACTCCAGGTTGGGAAATTCCTGGAGATTTAAGGGGTGGAGCCTGGAGAGGGTGAGGTTTGAGGAGGGGTGGGACCTCAAACAAGTGCAATCCCATAGACTCCACCCTCCAAACCAGCCATTCCCTCATGGGAAACCATTGTTACCAATCTCCAGGTGAGGTGTGGAGATCACTCAAAATTACAACTGCTCTTCAGGTAGCAGAGATCAGTTCCTCTGGAGAAGATGGTGAGCCCTATGTCATTATACCCTGCTGAGGTTGCCACAGCAAATTTATGCTGAGTGCCCAAGGCCAGGGCACTCTCCCAGAGCCTCTTTCTAGAGCTCATTGTATTTATTTCCACAACAGGCCTTATTCCTAGTCAGAAATACAGCACAATAATTATAGTAGAAAAGAAAAGTCCAGTGGCACCTTTAAGACCAACAAGTTTAATTCTGGGTATAAGCTGGACTCAAACTTTGTTCTATTGCTTCAGACCAATATGGCTACCCACCTGAATCTTTAGAAGGAAAGAGGACCCAGCAATGGCAGACACTCTCACAGAGTCCCTTGCGACTACATTACTACCCAGTAAGTACAATGCTACTTATTGACAGTCTTTGCTTTGATTTTTTTTTTGTCTACAACCATTTGTGGTGAGCAGAATTTCCCTGTTCTATTATTTTATTGTTGACATTTTACTTTGTCCTGGGTTCTACTCTTCCTGAATTTCAGTTTGGCTAGAATTACAACTGTTATCCAAAATAAGGACACAAAACAGTACTGGTAAACATGCCTAAATTAGTGCAAAAAAAGTCTACCACAGCTACCAGCATTTGGAGCAAACCTACCTTGGATGGTTGTATGTAGTAGTGTAGTGGTTAGAGTGTCAGCCTAGAATCTGGAAGACCCAAAATCAAATCCCCACTCTGCCATGGAAGCTTGCTGGGTGGCCTTGGGCCAGTTGTTCTTTCTCAGCCTGACCTACTTGATAGGGTTGTTGTGAGGATAAAATGGAGAAGGAAGAATGTCGTAGCCACTTTGGGTCTCTATCGGGGAGCAAAATGGGGTATAAATGAAGTCCAATAAATACAAATAAATTAGTCAGCATTACCACTATTACTGTCCATCCTTTACCTGCATGTGAAACATAACCAAGTGGTATTAAGCTTTAACCCCCACCTCAACCACAATGTGCTGCTGCAGCAAATAAGGGTTCAGTTGATGCTGCGGAACCTCAAAGATTATCCCCTCCCCAGCCCACCCAGCTTCTGGAGCCAATGATGAGTTCGTTTGGAAACAGCCCCTAGAAGCCTTACCTAGAAGCAAGACCATATCAAGAGTCTATGATGCAACCAGACATGCAATCATGTCCAGGTTCTTTTTTGGGAGTGAATAATTCATGCACACACAAATAGTAAAGGTAAAACAAAAGTTTCCCTTGCTCGAAAGCTAGTTGAATCTGACTAGGGGACGGTGCTGATCTCGGTTTCCAAGCCGAAGAGCCAGTGCTGTCCAAAGATGTTTCCATGGTCATGTAGCCAGCATGACTAAATGCCAAGGAGCATGGAACGCTGTTCCCACCAAAGCAGTACCTATTTATCTACTTGCAATTTGGTTTCTAACTGCTAGGTTGGCAGGAGCTGGGCCCAGAGATGGGAGCTCTCTCCATCACGTGGTACTAGGGTCTTGAACTGACCAACTATAGACCTTCGGATTGCTACTCAGCATCTTAACCTCTGAGCCACCGCGGCCCTCAAATATGGACATGCAAATGAACAGGAATGAAATAATTTTCAACAAACTGTACATGCTCCGAATCGTAAATTATTTATTTATTCTTCACATTTCTATCCCACCCTCCCAGCCAAGGCCGGCTCAGGGCGGCTTACTTAAAATCACTGTACAATTACAATAAAACAATTAAACCATTTAAAACAGTACTAAAACCAGTTAAAAATGTCATAATAAGTGCTAATTTTGTTGTTATTGAATCAACGATGGCTACCATATCGCTCTCTCTTCCCATAACCAGCTCATAGATCTTCTGCAGATGTCTTTCAGAGGCTGGTACAGGCTGTTAACCCAAATTCCAGAGGCAACAGGGCCTCCTATCCTACTTGTTAGTGGTGGCGGTGGCTCCAAAAGCCTGATGGAAGAGCTCCGTTTTACAGGAGCTGTGGTTGTGTTAGCAGTCAGATTCCTGCTCTTGCTGAGGGGCAGTTTATAGCTAGAAAATCATACAAATCCTTCCTAATATATATAATCTCAAATATCATAAAGCCAATACACTGCCTGGCCCAAGGTGACACAAAATGGATGCCAGCCAGAGACAGGCCTGAACTTGTAGTTTAGAAGTGTGAGTAAGAGAGGTTGGCTAGCTAACGACCTCCTCCCCACCCTAGAGAGATGCATAATTTAAGACAATTGGTCTCCCAAAAAGCTATGGATTAACCTTGTAACACCTAGTCTCACTTCCCCTCACCCATTTACCCTAATTAAGCAACACTTAACTCTGTTCACCAAATCTGGTAGTTTTTCCTGTCTGGTACTCACAGGGTCATCAAGCACCATTTACACCTATAGTCCACCTCAGGCAAACCCATCAATTTTCTCCCAAATCATTGTCCACCTCCAAAAAGCCCATCAAGTTATTGTTTTGAGGGCAAATATGTAAGATTGCCCCAGGCAGCATTTTGTGCTATATCTGGAGTGTGTGTGTGTGCTCTCAATGTCATATCTCACACATCCACTTGCATGTGGGCCTTCTTTTCTTCGTGAAATGCTGTTTGTTTTACTGCTTCCTCCACGGACCTCTATCTGTGAGACTGTTAACTATAGCCTTCCCCCAAAATTGCTTTCTCCCCTCTCGATTTCCTCTTAGCTAGCTGGCATGTTTTGTGTGTGTGTGTGTGTGTTGCCCTTTTATTTCTCTTTTAATTAAAAAAACCCCTTTCCAGTGGAACATCTACCTGGTTTATTTCGAGAGTTATCTTGGGGGGGGGGGGGAATTCCTTTAAAACTTTGGTGGAGAATCTCAGTTACCCCCTCTCGCTCTGTCTCCATAAGCTAATTCGCCCAATTAAATAGGAGACTGCCTATTTGGGTAACAGTTGGGTACGACATTGTGCCCTAGCAATTTTAAATAAGGCACAAGATCATTACTGACTTTTGGAAAGGCACTGGCTGCTTCATGAAGAACAGCCAAGTAGAAAGAGCCTCTTTGAGTTCTGCCCTGCCAGTGTGACGGAAATTGTGGTATAATTATTTTAAATGCACTCCTCGCATTGGAAAGCACTGTGCAACTTGATATAACCATGCATATGGAGACATCATCATCACTTTTTGCACTGATATCAATGCACACATGGTGCATTAGTAATTTAGAGAGAAAATAACAAAACATCTGAAAGCTATGGCAAAGAGTGTGTGCACATTGCTCTGAACAAAATACAAAAATAAATTGCAAAAATAAAAAAGCGAGATAGTGGAGAATTTCTAATACATCATTTCAATTTTGCAAACAAGACCAGTAATATGTAATTTCTACATTCAGAGAAACAATTTAACCAAAAACATTAGTTACTATATCATTCATATATATCATACATAAACCAGGTATCATAAGAACATCACGCCAAAGGCCCATCCAGTCCAACACTCTGTATCACACAGTGGCCAGAAATACCAGGTGCCATCAGGAGGTCCACCATGCATCATATCTGCTCATGCATAATCTTATAAATCTCAATCATGTCACCCCTCAGCCATAATTTCTCCAAGCTAAAGAGCCCCAAGCGTTTTAACCTTTCTTCATGGGGAAAGTGTTCCAACCCTTTTATCATTCTAGTTGCCAAATGTTAACTAGACTTATGGTAGGAGGTGGTATGTGATATGGAAACATTTGGTTGTGCATTTAAATGTGTACCTTATCTTATCAATATTTCCTATTTTTGTACTTTTAGGCTGCAATTATGACAGCATATTTATTTTTAGAATTCAGATTCATAAGAACATAAGAGACACCAATGTTGGATCAAGCCAAAGGCCCATCCAGTCCTGCACTCTGTCACACAGTGGCCAGAAATACCAGGTGCCATCAGGAGGTCCACCAGTGGGGACAGAACATTAGAAGCCCTCCCACTGTTGACCCCCCCAAGCACCAAGAAGACAGAGCATCATTTGCCCCAGAGTCCCTATCTATACCTTGTGGCTAATAGCCACTGATGGACCTCTGCTCCATATGCTTATCTAATTCCCTCTTGAAGCTGTCCATGCTTCTCCTGTGGCAGTGAATTCTCTAACCCAACCCCTCAGCAATTTCATTGAGTGCCCACAAGTTCTTGTATGGTGAGAAAGGGAGAAAAGTACCTCTTTCTCTACCTGCTCTATCCCATGCATAATCTTATAACCCTCAATCATGTCAATTGATGTTAACTCTCCAGGATAGTACTCAGTTCAACTTCCCATCCCCGAACTTGCAGTAGGGAAGCCATATATAGCACATTACATTGACAGAATCTTTGCTTAATGTTTAATAAGAAATAAAAGTTCCCAAGAATAAATATTGATAAGTATGTTTAAAATGTAAATAAACATAGCTAGTGTCAGATTTACCATATGGGATCAGACCTTTCCTCTACTGCCAAAACAGTTATAGCCAAAAACTGGTGAAAAATTTAATTATCAGAATATAGGTAAATAAAATTTTCTAAATTGTTAAGAAGTTCTAATTAAATGAGGCAGTTTGATTAAAAGATCAACAGAAGGCTATTTTTACAGGTATTTGAAAACCTCTTGATATTTTTAAAGAAAGAATGAGGGTTAGATGTATATAATTGTCCTTCCTTTACAGAATTTTATAACAGTGCTTTGGTGATTTGTCTATTTTGAGGTGTTAAGCATTGTTTCACCTATTTTTCTTATTCTTTTGTATTTGCAATTCAAAATCAATTTAAAAACTTTATCAAGTTTCAGGTTAGCAAAAGTATGGGGGGCCATGTGCATTACCCACGGGTTAGAGAAGCATAAATTTTATTGTGGTCCTGCCACCTTTAGACATTAAAATTACAGGTCCAAGATTGAAACTGAGAGTTGCAATAAAGCAAAATTAAGATTTGGAATAATAATATTTTTTAGCAAAAACTAAAAACTACAGATCAATTTGTTAAAGAATCTTATAAAATTGATCACAGCTTTGTATGTTATCCATTTGTCTACTGGCAAAATTCAATGTTCAGTTGTCCTTTACATTATAGATTTATATTCACTTTGAATCATTTTCACTGACATGGATTCCCTTGAATTCTGAGGATTTTATAGTGTGGAGAATTTTCTGATAGAGAATAATAACTTTTCTTATTGTAGGTAAAGGTAAAGGTTCCCTTGCTCGAAAACCAGTCAAATCCGACTCTAGGGTTGCGGTGCTCATCTCCGTTTCAAAGCCAAAGAGCCAGTGCTGTCTGAAGACATTTCCGTGGTCATGTGGCCGGCATGACTAAACACCAAGGTGCACGGAATGCTGTTACCTTCCCACTGAAGTGGTACCTATTTATCTACTTGCAATTTCTTGCTTTCAAACTGCTAGGTTGGCAGGAGCTGGAACTAGAGACAGGAGCTCACTCCGTCAGGCAGCACACTCGGGTCTTGAACTGCTGAACTACCGACCTTCCACAGCCTGCAGTTCAGCGTCTTAACCACTTGAGCCACCGCAGCTCCTTCTTATTGTACAGAGCTACAATTTCCTTATCTACTGAATCAGGGTCTTTCTTTCTTTCTTTCTTTCTACATTTCTTTCTTTCTTTCTTTCTTTCTTTCTTTCTTTCTTTCTTTCTTTCTTTCTTTCTTTCTTTCTTTCTTTCTTTCTCTTTCTCTTGATTAGGACACTTGAGGCATAATCTCTTGGCTAGCCCATCTTGTACATATAACATTAGTAGGCACAAAATCGTTCATCCTGTCAAATGAAGCAATGCCTTCTACCTGGAAAAAAGGTGGAAGTTTGTTCATTTTTAAAATTTGCCTTCAAATGCCTCATATTCACATCACTGTCTATGGCACAATGATGGAAGTAAAGTCATGCCATCGCTGACAGATTTTTTTAAATTGTCCTACTCGTTGCTGGAGTGCTGGTGTGAAAGGTACATAGCAACCTCACATGGCACATAGATTTTGCATACCTTGTTTTACACAAACACACACCCACAAGCTGACTTTTATACATATCAGGATATTTCATTCTGATTTTATTGGAATATTATTACTAGTATCTGAAGAATTAATGCTCTGTCGCTAACAGAGAGAAGAATAATCTATACTAACCACTTCAACGGGATTTAAAAAAAATATTATTATTTGCATTTATATCCCGCCCATCCCGCAGCCAGGCTCAGGGAAGGTAACACCATTATAATAAATACAATTTCAGTTTAAAACACTATAAACATTATAACAATTAAAACAACAAGTACAAATTTTAAAAATCTGATTTTTAGTGTTTGCTTTACAGAAATGCAGCTCCAGAAGATTTTGATATTGTGAGATCTGCTACAGTAAATATCTCCAGCTAGACAGAAACCCCACACACACACCAAAAAAAATCTGGAAAGAAATTTGGCATATGTAGAAGTAATCTTGTTAATGAAACTCCAGTTGTGTCAGACCAATGGTCCATCTAGTCAACCATCCTGTTTCACACAGCAGCCAACCAGTTGCTCTGAGGCTAAGGCCTTCCTCGATATTGTCTCCCAGCACTGGTATTCAGAGGATCGCTGCCTCTTTATGAGAGAGACCAGGGGAGGCAGGGGCAGGGGGGCGGTCAACAGCAGTATGATGTAAATTCCAGAAAAACCTGGAACTAAAGTCACATCTCGTTAGGAATTCAGATGGGGGAGGGGTCTGTCTAACTGGAGATATTTACTGCAGCACATCTCATAATATCAAAATCACCAGATTCAATGGTTTTACCATAGAAGGTTGGCTGGGGGGGGGTTGGCAATTCCTTGAGAGGACTAGGGGGGGCGGTCAACAGCAGTATGATGTAAATTCCAGAAAAACCTGGAACTAAAGTCACATCTCGTTAGGAATTCAGATGGGGGAGGGGTCTGTCTAACTGGAGATATTTACTGCAGCACATCTCATAATATCAAAATCACCAGATTCAACGGTTTTACCATAGAAGGTTGGGGGGGTTGGCAATTCCTTGAGAGGACTAGGGGGAGTTTTAAAAAAACTTTCTCCTACCAGCCACTGGAGTGCTAGTGGGTAAAGTCCACTGGAGGCAGGAGATCTCCCACACCCAGCAGGCACAAGGCAACACTACTCTGCCCCCCCCCCGTACAGTCTCCTAACACATACGGCTGTCAAACTATATGGGTCCCATGACCCCAGCAATAAAATTTCGAAGGGTCAGAAGCGCTGCTGGGGGAGTGGAATGCAGGAAATATCTGCACCTATCAGCACCTTCTGCTAAAAGATCATAGGATTGAACCCTATTTTCCCCAGATCCAAGTTGAAATTCCATCTCCTTTTGTTCTCATACATATGATATTTTCATGCAGTGCAGGCAAGATCATGGCTTTTTGACTGTGCTGGACTCCTGCAATGAATTACTTGTATGTAAGTTTAAGTGAGACAAATGTAACTTAGGTGCATTTAATGGGGTGCAGGAGCATTGTGTCTGAAACAGACAAGGTGGTCTTAAATCTCCCTGAGGTGAATAGGATTTATGTGAGCATAACTAGGTGATGGATAGTAGAACTTCAGCTTTGCCCTCCAATGGCGTGGGCACATGTTCATTCATCAGTGAATGGGCTACATAAACAGCAGGTGCGGAAGCCGCAGAATGGGAGCAAGCAGCAGAAAGGGTTACTGAAGGGTAGCAAAGGGTTACTGAAAGTCTCCAGTAGGGTTCCTTAAACAAAAAATAATAATAACAGCTTTGTAATTTCAATGTGGTTTGTGACTAGCACAGCTGCCAAGGCCTATTTTTCAATATGTGAATTAACTAAGTCACATATTTTATACTTTCCTGTGCAGCTTTTCACCACAGTATATAAAAATATCATTTTTGTGGATTTATTTTCACAATACATGCACATACGCACACATGAAAGGAAGAAAGTAGCAAGTTCAGTCTTGTGGGGGGGAGGTCTGATTAAATCAAAGGCAACTTTTGTAGGCTGAAAGTTTTTATAAACAAATGGAAGGAAACCAAATTTTGATACCCCGTTTTCAAAAGCTTACTCAAAATAGTACTTAGAAAGAAGTAATGAAAGCACTTTTTATAAAGAAACCAGCTACTAAAATGCATTGCTCTTATACCAGCAAGAAAATGCATCCTTTCCCCTCCCACATTCCTGCGGCAAGGTCTTAAATCATTGGCATTATTGAAATGTTCAAAACATAATATTCCTTGGCAATGAAAAAGCCTGGAAAACCCAGGTCAGTTATGGGATGTATGCAAGCGGGAATAAATAAAAATGACTCTTTGGAAGACATTTAGCGTTTTTACACTCAGTCTAGCTAGCACAATGCCCAAGGGTGTGCGGGAAGATTCCCTTACTGAATTAGGGACCATGCATAGCTCCATGGTTGGATTGCTATGTACAGAATCTAGAACCACATGCATCATTCCAGTTGCCTGGTTGGGACAACAGCACGTAAAGTATCATTTTGTTTTGCTTTGTTTTAAATGGGAGGTGGTCTCTAATTGAATTAAAGTTCTTTGGATTTTTTTTAATGGACAGCCTGCCCTAAGTATGAGGGGAGAGGCAAAAAAGAATACTGACTTGGCATTCAATTTCTTGCCCAGTATCTGGTCCATGGGGTCGCAAAGAGTCAGACTCGACTGTGCGACTGAACAACAAAAATGCTTGACAAATGCTCTGCGAAGGGAGGGAGGCTTGGATTGCAGGAGTAAAAAAGTGTATCAAGTCCTGATTTGCTTGCATATCTGCACGCACATACGCTAAAGTTGATTGATACAAAAAGGTACAATATAGGATGTTGTTGGAGTGGTTGTTGTGACCAAAAAAGATTCAGTGTGATTTATGCCATGCACCTAGGAAGACATCTGATGTGAAGTCAATGGCTGAAGGGCAATGAATAATTCAGCACCTGGATCCATCGCCTCACCTCCCTGACCATGCTATTGCTATTTTTTACGTAATTGCAAAGTGAAAAATAAATTGATGTCATAAATAAAAAACATGTCATTTATCTTGAAATGCACTTTTAAGAATTATAGGTCTGTTTCCCCCTTCTTGTTTGGTGAGAACGATGTGATCTTACTGTATGCTAATTGGGTTTTGTTTTTGTTTTTTAAGAATGTGTCCTCATTAGAATGTGATCTTACTGTATGTTAATTGGGTTTTGTTTTTTAAGAATGTGTCCTCATTAGTACCCTCCATAGGAACTGACCTATGCAATGAGGGAAGTGTGACATCTGTGTTAGTAACTTGTGCTGATAGAGAATGATGCCTCTGAATTGCTTCTTTAGCAATTTGAATGAACGTTGCCCTTGCCCCTGCTCTTAACAATTGCTCTTAATGTACAATTGGATCTGAGATGTCAGTCATCTTTGTGACAGAGGAAGATTGGTTTTCCATTTCTATGGCCATGCACAAAAATGCCAAATGTGAACTTTTGGTAGACTTCTACTCCCAGATGCTCTGAGGCAGCATGTTTCTGGGAAGGAAAGAGTTTCTTTTAACTAGTTATGGACCATTCATCTCTAATAGGCCTGGTCATGAGGTGGACAGAACCACTTCATACCAGAGGTAGGAAACTGTCGGGGGGGGGGGCTCTCTGCACATAGAAACTGGATGTCAAGGAGATGTCAAGTACAGGTTTATTGTTGTTGTTTTTAATTGAGGAATATCCAAGCATGCAGCTCCTATGAATATCACCCAACTGAGTCCTGGAAGAGTTTAAAATCATATACCTTTTGTGAAGAGCAGACCTATGATTATTTTGCTAAGGAATCTCATAGCACTACTAGGTTACTTGTCTTCCCTGGCTGCTGTAGGTATTCTGCAAGTCATAACAGACTACACTGATTGGAGGAAGAAGTCATTGGAAGTGAAAGGGTGTACACTGTAAAGAAAGGATTCTTCTAGGTTGTCTTTATTCCTTATTCAATGCAGTGGATTCACAATTATGATGGATCAAATTGAACATTCCAAGCTGGATTTCTAGGCAAAGGTCAAAATGGATTAGCAGACTATCATGAATGAAATATACTGGGTTCGACACATGTTAGTGATCAGTGCATGCTTTATTACGATTATATACACCAGCAAGTCCAACTGTCCCTCGAAATGGTGGTATTTCACATGGAACTGGCCCCACTCTTTGATGGCCAACTTGTTTTTTTGGAAGTCTTTGAGGGTGAAGCCAGTGGGCTTAAGGCGGGAACCCCCCCCCCATGGACAGAGCCTCCAGAGAGTCTCTTCCAAAATTATAGAGATGGAGGACCCGGTGTCCAGTTCCACCTCACAGGGCACTCCCTCTATGATCACAGTGACTTTTATCTTATGGGAGATGTCCCGGGGCAAGTTTAGTACCTCGTACTGGCGGATGGCAGTGATGTGTAGCTCTGCATACTCTTGGTGGGCCGCTGTGTGTCTCCAGTTGCCTTTGGAGTGGCAGGCGTGTGCGAAGTGTCCGGTCTAGCCACATGTCCGGCAGCAGGAATGGTGTTCGTGGTCATCCCCGCACTGGCGCAGAGAGATGGTGTGGTTGTCTTTGCTGGATGCACGGGGGTTGTGGATGGACACAGGTCGCGATGAGGCGGGCAGCAGACTTCATGGGCTTTCTCCTTGTTGGATGCGTCTGAAGCTGAGGGGATGGAGGCTTGGTGCGTGCTGGAGTGTTGGCGGTCCCTCTGGGCCTTCTCAAAGGTGGTGGCCTTCATGTAGTGCTGTTACCAAGGTCAGCTCCTTGTGGCCGATGAGCTTGCGGCAAAGCTTTGGTTCTCAGATACCCATGATGAACCGGCCGAGCAGGATCTCATCCAGGTTCGACAACCCGTAGTGGAGGGCCAGCCAGTGACATTCAGCAACAAAGTCGGTGGCAACTTCATTGGGCTTCTACTGGCATGAAAAGAAGTCCACGCAGTGCACCATCTTGGTGGGCTGGGGTGCGAAGTGCTTGGTGAGCACTTTCAGGAGGTCCTCATAAGGAGTCGCTTCCAGGGTGTTAGGCGCACCTCCAGGGTGTTAGGCGACCTCGTACTTACCACTAAGGACTGAGGAGGAAGGGGCTGTGGCTCAGTAGAAGAGTACCTGTCTGGCATGCAAAAGGTCCCAAGTGCAGTCCCCAACATCTCCGGCTAAAAGGATCAGGTTGTATGTGATATGAAAGACCTCCATCTGAGACCCTGGAAAGCCACTGCCAGGATGAGTGAATGATACTGATCTTGATGGACCAATGTTCTGATTCAGAATAAAACAGCTTCATGTGTTTGTGTGCAGGGCCGGCTATGTATGTGATATGAAAGACCTCCATCTGAGACCCTGGAAAGCCACTGCCAGGATGAGTGAATGATACTGATCTTGATGGACCAATGTTCTGATTCAGAATAAAACAGCTTCATGTGTTTGTGTGCAGGGCCGGCTAACCCGCTAGGCAAACTAGGCCTTCGCCTAGAGTGCGAGCCGGCCGTCAGGGCGCGGGAGGAGAGGGGGGGCGGCCGCCGGCAGCCTCTCCTCGCCGGCAGCCCGGCTGGCAAGAAGGGCAGGGGAAGGGGGCCAAGGGGAGCGCTGCGCTGCCCGGGCCCGTGTGGCCAGGCAGGCAGGCAGGGAGCCAATTCCTGGGCCGCTGCCGCCGGCCCAATCAGCGCCCCCGAGGGAAATCCCGCGTGTTAAACGCAGGAATCCCCAGCGGCTGACACCCGGCTAGGCACTCCTCCTGGCCGACTTAGGGTTGAAGCGGCGGTAGCCGGCGGGCGGGTGTGTG
>NW_015171515.1:794443-798874 GCF_001447785.1 Gekko japonicus
AGCAGCTGGGAGGGGGGGAGGTGAGCAGCAGCGAGCAGGCCCTTGGGGCGCCAAACTGGACCTGGCCCCCGCCAAAAGCCCTGCATCTCCCTGGTCGCTGCCGCCTCTTTCTCCCCTAGTCCGGAAAGCACTGAGCCAAGGTAAGCGGGACGGGAGGGAAGGAGGGGCGGGAGTGGCGAGCCTCCGACCCCTCCAGCCCACCAGATGGGACCCACCTTCGCCGAGCCGGCTCCCGGGAGAGGCAGGGCCCATTGAAGAGCATGCCACGAAATATGAGGAGGGGGGTGGGGACCCATTGGGATCTTCTCCAGGCCCTGCCTGGAGGTTGGCAACCCTTGTAATTGGTGAGCGGGGGACGCCAGAAGGTAGCCCTGCCTAGGGCACAAAAAAGCCTGGAGCCAGCCCTGTTTGTGTGACTACTTAGACAAATACTGAACAACAGGATGATGTTTTAGAAATAGTCTTTATTTATGACAGGTTTATATGATTTTTTAAATAAATTTAGCTGTCTGCTTAAACAATCATCTGCAGAATGGAGTAGCAGCACAATAGAGGGAGGGAGAAAACTAATTCCATTGGACTGTGCAAGATGCTTGAACACCTGACAGTTTGGCTCCCCATCCTGTTCGCTGGTCACAAACAGAGACCTGATTTTTCCATGATTGATTCCATTGTTCATCAGTGTGTTCATCAGTGTTTGACAGGTTGCTTCAGTGTACTCCTTCACCATATTCCTTCCTAACCATGCATTACAGTTCAATTGGCTTTTTATGGATTTGAGTTCTCCTACAGTCCAATCAAGCTCTACTACCACCCCATCCTTGTTGTGTAACTGCTTGGTCCAGCAAGCAATTGTTTAAATAGACAATTAGATCACTCATAAATCATATGGATCACTTATTTTTTCCTTATTTGGGGGGTTGTGTGTTTATGTGTCTGTGTGTGTGTGCTTGTGAGCATGGAAGTCATGGTGACTTCTTATGACCCCTAGTGGGGCTAGGATGATTCAGTGAGGTGGCTTTGATATTACCTGGCCCTGGTGTTCTTTGGAGGTCACCTTTCCAAGTACTTGCCAGGGTTAGCCCTGCTTAGCTTCCAAGATTTGACAAAATTGGGCTTGTCTGGGCTATGCAGGTCAGGGCAGGATCACTTCTTTATAAATGCTATGACTCAATAACATCCTACCCCCCTTTGGTGTTCCTCTGAGTAATCCTTAGTGATGCCAAAGGATGCTGATTAGTTTGAATTGGCAGCATCTTTCTGCATATGCAGTTTTGCAAAAGTCCAATGCAAACTGGTTCAGTAGGTGTTCATGGCTGTTCAGTGCGAACTGAACAGATTAAGTGATTGACTCACATCTGATTGACACCTTCAAACATGGTAAGTTCGACTGCTGTATGAATTTGTGACAAATTCACAGCATTCACAGCAAAAAGCTGATATATTGCACTGTAACAGTTAGTAAGGAGCTGCGGTGGCTCAAGTGGTTAAGACGCTGAACTGCAGGCTGTGGAAGGTCGGTAGTTCAGCAGTTCGAGACCCGAGTTGCTGCATGATGGAGTGAGCTCCCGTCTCTAGTTCCAGCTCCTGCCAACCTAGCAGTTCAAAAGCAAGAAATTGCAAGTAGATAAATAGGTACCACTTCAGTGGGAAGGTAACAGTGTGCCTTGGTGTCTAGTCATGCCGGCCACATGACCACGGAAACGTCTTCGGACAGCGCTGGCTCTTTGGCTTTGAAACGGAGATTAGCACTGCAACCCTAGAGTCAGATTCTACTGGCTTTTGAGCAAGGGAACCTTTACCTTTACCTTTAATAGTTAGCAAGGAGTACACTGATGTGGCCCAGCAAGCAGCCATGTTCACAAACACACAGTCTGTGGGAAAACTGGCTGCCTGATCACAACAGGACAGAAGTCGAACCAGTGAGTGTTCGAGGATCCATAATAACAGCTTTAATGAATTATGTGTATGCTTTTTTTATTACATAGCTGGATTGGATTAAACCTCAAACTAAATTTGTTTAATTGTAAATCTGTAACTGCCAGATGACAGTTTGTTGTTTGTTTTCCCCTTCTTTCAATAGGCTGCAATCACTGATCTGTTCTTGACTTTGTCCTTCAGCCCACCTAAACACAATGCTCATGTGAGCAAATGCCATTTCTTAGCAAAATTCCAGCTCAACAATGCAAGCTTTCAAAAAAGAATGAATGCAATCTGTGAACTGAATTGGCAATGCAGGCAGATTAGAAGAAATGGTATGCAATGCCCGTGATGTGCCATTTTAATATCTAAAGATGATTGCTTTTAGGAGGAAGACAATGGGTTTAGCGCAGAGGTGACAAAATATATTCTTTCCCCCTTCTCTCTTGGTAAACAAACTTCTTTTATAAATGAAATGAAACTGTATTAGAGAACAGTGATCAGAATGGGAAGATGTTGCCCTATCATTGTCCTCCAGCAGATAGGAGAAGAGGCATTTAGAACCACTGTAGGGAAGATTAATAGAGCCTAATGTCATAGGCCCAATCTGCATTTAGCATTTGCTCCACTGTTTTACCAAACCCACATTGGAACAGAAAGAGATGCGGCTCAAACCAGCATTCAAATACCCCAGACCAACCCCGTACTTACTGCAGAGTCACCCCTGAATGGCCATAAAATGGCCATTAATCTATGCAGATGGCTACCATAAAACCGAGAGAGCAAACGAAGTGAAAGCAGCTTGCGGTCTGGAAACTGCCATAAAATCCAACAATCAATCAAAGTGAAAGTGGCATGCAATGTAGAGGGAAAATGTAGAGCGGAGCAAACACTAGATGCAAATTGGGCCATAGTTTGTGTACCTGTCACAGTTGCCAAGGATGGAGCGGTTGTAATCACTGTTACTTTGATTGCTATGGTTTCAATGTCCAAGATGTTTGAGATATCATATACCCAAACTAGTTAGATTTGAGTGAATGTAAAGTTTGGATTAAAGGAAAGTGAAGCTGGATGTAACTAGGTAACTTTCTTTAGAATATTCAGATTAACTGTTCAAAAGTCTGCCCACAAAACTGAGAAAGTCTTTCACCTCTCTTATGCAAGAGAATAAGAAAAAAATATTCACTGAAATTCCCAAGGCCTCAGAGTGTTAATGCCTGAGTCTTTGGCAGGGGCTGGTGATATACCTGATGGCATCCTTCACAATTGCAGTCCGCCCCATTAGGTTTGGATGAGTTTTATGTACCCACACCCCTAAATGAAGATATGAGACATCAGAATGGGACATGAAGATAGAAAACAGCAGGTTGGGACATACTGTAACTGAGCAGAACCCTGGCTACATAGATCCCTCTCCTAAATTATCTTTTCCAGTTGGAGAGTTGGGGGTGGGGGATTCACGTCAATAAATGGCAGCACCCTCGTGGCTTGGCAAACAATTGTGAAATTGCTTCAAAAAGAAAACATTCAAACTATTATAGTTTTCAAGGTAATAAACATTTATCATAAACCTGACATCTTTACAACTACAGGTCATAATTAGGACTTCCAACTTCCAATTAGGACTTCCAATTAGGATTGCCAGTAATAATTAGGATTGCAAACCTCCAGGTAAGGCCTGGAGATCTTCTGATATTACAAATGATCTCCAGGCAATAGAGATAAGAACATAAGAACATCAGTTCCCCTGGAGAAAATGGCTGCTTTGGAGGGTGGACTCTATGGCATTATACCCTGACTAGGAAAAAGGCCCGTTGTAGAAATAAATACAACGGCCTCTAGAAAGAGGCTCTGGGCGGGTGCCCCGGCCTTGGACACTCAGTGTCAATTTGCTGTGGCGACCTCAGCAGGGTATAATGACACTGAGTCCACCATTTTCTCCAGAGGAACTGATCTCTGCTACCTAAAGAACAGTTGTAATTTTGAGTGATCTCCAGCCCTCAACTGGAGATTGGCAACGATGGTTCCCCAGAAGGGAATAGTTGGTTTGGAGGGTGGAGTCTATGGCTTTGTACCTGTCCAAGGTCCCACGCCTCCTGAAACCTCACCCTCTCCAGGCTCCATCCCTCACATCTCCAGGAATTTCCCACCTGGAGTTGGCAACCCTATCTCCTTCCAGCTAATCATCAACCTACCTTTATTTCCCCGTCACTCTTCAGCTTTCCACCCCCCACACACCTGCAGTCTCTCCCATGCTCTAACACCCTGACTGCTATGTCACATTGGCTGTCATATGGGGGCCACCTCAGCAGCATATAAGGATACAGAGCCCACCATTTTCTCCAGGGGAACTGATCTCTGCCATCTGGAAAGCAGTTGTAATTCTGAGTGATCTCCAGCCCTCACCTGGAGATTGGACACATTTTACCTCAGAACAGCAAAACTGTTTAGAATGTTAGAGGCAAAAGCCAATCAAGTCGCATATGCAAACAACCTCTGTGTTCCGAGGCA
>NW_015171515.1:798958-800561 GCF_001447785.1 Gekko japonicus
TTTTGGAGCATGTGGAATGTTCTAGAGAACTGCCACCACCATTCGACTTTTATTTATAAGGGAGATGAGGTCTCGCCCCTCCCCAAACCCCACCTTCTCCAGGCTCCACCTCCAAATCTACAGGTATTTCCAAAACCAGAGGTGGCAACCCTATGGCTATGAACATATAAACATTTGCAGAAACAGCTTCAGTGCTCTTTGGAAAGGGCACTCTGAACAAAGGCAAGAGCTCGCAAACAGTGCACTGTAACACAAAGAAAAGAGAAAGTCTAAAATGTTGACTTAGAGAAGTGCAGGGCTGCCTGTGCTCTTCAGTAGCTCCTGCTCCTGTTGCTCCAGATGCTTTATTTCTCTAGCCTGGGCCTGCAAAAGAATTAGCAGTTTCTTCAGTCAAGCTCTAAGAGGCCTTCTCTCTCCTGCTGCAAGGCAGACTAATTGAAGGGTGGGGCTTTTGCGGTGAGTAATATGTAAGCAACTTTACTTGCTGCCCATGCTCTGTGACCTTTTGCTCTCTAGGCTCTAAATTCTAAACCTCTTAATAGAAACAAAACAATACTTTAAGGTGAAATGGGTTACAATATATTTATGCAACACCAAACATCATTTTATCTTTTTCCGTGTGAGCTGCTGCTAACAGATAATTTCTAATGGGTAGCTCCACCTTGGCTCTAAACTTGGCCAGTGTTTCCACTGACTTTGTTTCTACTGTCCTGCACATTAAATAGTTAATTAAGCTCCCTCCACTACCACCTTTAACTTACTCAGGCAACTGTGGAATTTGTTGATGCTGCTATTGGGCATTGTAAATAAGAAGCGGGAGACTGACCAGTTATGAAGGTGCACAGAGAGTTATAAAGGTAAATATATGCAGAGATATTTACAGGCTATTGAACAGCATGTCGTGCCTTAGTCTATGAGAACTGAGTCCCCACCCAGCTTACTAAGATGATAGCTATTATGCTAAACCCCAGCCAATCTCTAACAAGGCGATGTAATCACTAACTCTAACAAGACCTGAAAGAGCAACACCTGCTAGAAACACCTGGCTGTAATTACATGATTATTAGCATGACAGCTAGGTCTGACAAACAGATCAAACTGATCTATAGTAACTACTTGCTACCTCTATCACTCTGACATATATCTCAATAGCTGCTCCTTACAATCCATTATAGTTTGTTTTTCTCACACATGTGTTTTCTTACTTGACTTCCCCTCCTATATAATCAATGAGACTCATGTTTTTATTTCCCCTTTCCTTAGCTGCCTTTACTCCTACATATGTGGGAGCCAGCGTGGTGTAGTGGTTAAGAGTTATGGACTCTAATCTGGAGTACCGGGTTTGAGTTTGCACTCCTCCACATGAAGCCAGCTAGGTGACCTTGGGTCAGTCACAGCTCTTTCAGAGCTCTCTCAGCCCAAAAATAAGTCTAGCTCACCACCTACTGGTGCATAATGCTAAAAAGTTATAACCTAAGGCTGCCAAACAATCTTCGGATTTCCTGACTCTACTACATACGATGCCATATGATAATTAATTAATTTCCCACCTATGTGTCTTCTCGTTCGTGGTAGTATATCAAGCCTCTGCTTGAATTCAAGC
>NW_015171515.1:800571-823276 GCF_001447785.1 Gekko japonicus
AGGAATCTGCCTTTGGAACCCTTTCTATTGATCCTGGCTACTTCAGATTCTATTATTTCTGTATCCAAGTATAATTAACCAGTGAATATTTATTGTTTTCGCCAAACCATGAATTGGAACCCTGTTTGATAATACATCACAAACCATATTAGAAATGTTCCCAAAACAGGGTGCAAAGACCAAAATCTTAAATTTGTATAACTGGACAAACAGTTTTGGGGAGGGCAGCGATCTTAATCTAAGGTCCAATGTTCTTTAATGAAATTTAGACATTTTTCTTCTCTTTTTAGAAAACATTTTACATTATTCACTCAGCAGGTGTTCCTCTCCTTCTAGCTGTTCCTGTTGGAATGAGCCAACAAACCTGTTTTGGGAGAAATTAACTTGGAGGCTGGAAATAATAGAGGTTGCTGGCTGGACAGCAGAGAGGCAGATGAAAGAAATTATGGGATGTTGCTAAGTAGTTAATCTGATATGTATAACTTTAAGGTTATAAATAATAAAATTAATTTTGAAATGTAACTAGGAAACTGAGATTTTCTGTATATACTTTCTTCTTTCATACTCAGTTGCCTATAGGAAGTGGCCAGATCTTTTGCATGGTATATCAGTATGGGTGTGTGTGTGTATAAAACTTCTGGAAGGGAAGGCTGTGTGGGATAGCCTGATATCGTTAGATCTCAGAAGCTAAGCAGGGTTGTTACTTTTATGGGAGACCACCAAGGAAGGCTCTGCAGAGGAAGGCCATGGCAAACAATCTCTGCTTCTCACTTGCCTTGAAATCCTCATGCTAGGGTCAGCATAAGTCAGCTGTGACTTAACAGCACTTTGCACACACATAGAACTTCTAAGGAGTAATCTACTGTACTGAAGAGGAGAGATATGCTGCATAAAATGCAATGCAGTGTCACTTAAAATATCTATTTTAGCAAAGAAAAAGATGGGAAAGCTGAAGCAAATCACATCCTCTTTTGTCCGCCCCCATATGTACACCTGAGGTTCCCTTAATGTTTAGGTAAAAGTAAATATTAAGGACTTGGTAATTTTCTTGGAGTACATTGTGCTAATCCTGAAAGCACCTAATTACAGTCTCGAGGTTAAAGAAAAACTGTGCTCAGCCCATTACTGCTATGTGCTATAAGTGCCAAGTTGCCAAGTATTTTCACAAGTATTTCCCAGTACATACATCATGTTAAAGTGTTGAGGGTTTTTTGGTCTAATTTGTATCCATTAAAGGATAAAGTGTACTGGGATTTTAAGACAAAGGGGGATTAAAGATGGGAAATGATAATTGTGTTCACTTTATATGCAAAGTTTCCCTAAAAAGGTTTGCATTTATTCCCCCCCACCCTTAATGCTGGTCATACCAAGAAGTGTAAAAACACCAAAAATGTCAACAAAGTCTTGTTTCATTCCATGTCATGTTTTAAATGTTTTAAAGTTTTATAACACAGAATAGAATCTAGGTGAGAACAGACTAATCCAAACCAGGAGTTGATTCTTAATTTCTTTTTCTGATGTTTAATTTCATGCGGTTCCAGGAAAAACTACACAGACACTTTCCTCCCTGTTCTTGATAATAAGGTCATTTCAAGGCTACATTTGCTGAATTCTTTCTTCTCTTGCTCTCAGTGTACAATACAGTGGCCAAAGTTAGCCTTTCTTTAATGCTTGGTATTTTTACACATGAATACTTAATGAAGGCATACACACACACACACACACACACACACTTTTTTTAACCTTGTAAGTAGATTAACAAAATTCAATTTGTTATTTGTGATTTCCACTTTATTCATATAAATGGTATGCCTTGCTAATCTGAAATGGCTTTCCCTAATGTTTCCAATTTGGTGGATGTTTGTTGGGGGGGAAACAAACACTTTAAGTTTACAATGCCAAGAAAAACACATCAGATTCCACCACCATTGAGCCAGGGGCTGGATGAGCACAGTTCAAATTGAGATAGGATGGAGCAATGGGTTGGTTTGCTTCGCAGGCCATCCAGCTTCTGAATACATTATCGAAGTGTGTTCTCTCCTTTACCAGCTCAAGCCCTCCAACCCCCACTTATATTATTTGTATTGATTCCTGCCTAGCCAAGCACCGTGTTCCACGGCTAGTCTTATAATCGCCTTTAAGAGAGTTATCAGTGTAAACATTGTTCTTTCCTCAAGCGCAAAGGATGCACTAATTAAAAACGTTCCGGAGCCACAGGCATCATTTCCTCATCTTAGAAGACTAACAGAATCTCCCTGCTACTTGTACAGTGTGAAGTTAAAAAAAGAAACAATCCAGCAAATTCTGAACTGAGAATGTAAGTCCAATCAAAAATGTCACAGTTAAACAAGAACATTTTGCTGTTGAGAACAAAGAAAGTGAATTTGCCAACACGATTCTTCTCCCTAGAGGAGTTGGGGGGGGGGGGAATTGTTCAATCTCCAATACAGTTTGTAATCAACATACAAGCAATTAGCTCGTTCATTTGCCAAGCTCTTTGTTTGCTTCAGGGAAACACTGTCTACATTTTGAAGATTGTGTTTCAGATGCAGTCACTTGTGTAGTGTGTGTTATTAGGTATGATGGGGGCAGTAATTCCAATACAGTCTTTAAAAATTTTATTTGGCTTGCAGAGTTTTGATCCAAGTTCTTGCTGCTGGTGCATGTACCTCATTCCTCAGATGTGTTATGCTGCAATAAAGCTGAGCTTTGTTTTAAGGACTTGCTGGAGTTTTGTTTGTTCCATGAACATCTACACAACAATGTGCAGGGTTAGAACCCAGATCTGCATTTTGTAGACATTTTTAATCGTATAGATCCTGCATTATACTGGTACTGACAATTACATGTGCCGGGTTGGCTTCCATCCCAGCTCTTTGCTAAAACGATATAGTAATTAAACCCTTGACGTTTTTGACAGGTATTCTAGGTAAAGATATAAGGAATCCCTTGTACTGAATAAGTCCAATGGACCATTTACCACAGTACAGCCCTCTCTGCCCTGACTAACAGAATTTCTTTGGGTGGTCTCATGTTAGTCTTTAGATATTTGCACCAAATTTTTATTCATATTTGCTTTCTGATTGTTATATTCTTTAATCATTGTATTTTTTCTTTATGGCAATTATTACCCTGTTAATTTTCTTTATTTTGTTCATCATTTGCTTTCATGGGGCACATTCCAGCTACAACTTCTTTTTTTTTTGAGTGCACAGAGCTGGAATGAGATTTTAAGGGAATTCAGACCCTACCTATGGGATTTCTCTGCAAGATTTCAATCAGATAGACTCCACTTTTGTTTTAAAATATGCCACCCCTGCTTTATTGGCACATGAATGGGCAGGCACATACATAAATGAGGAACATGTCATTTGACCTGAATTTAGGAGGTTTGCTGTGTCTTCCCCTCATCCCTCCCATTCTGCCATGATAGTACCAATCCAAATTGGGTCTGTATGGTTGTTTTTAATGACAATTACTCTGACATGTCAGAAATTTGATCCTCAATGAAATCTCACATAGAAAGATCTCTGATTCTTTCTCACCATGAATATCTCATGCCTTTCATTATGGAAGGAAGATTTGCTTCTACACTCTCAGTCTTTAGCAGCCTACTTTCCTTCCAGAGAGTGCAAACAAAATGTTTGCTTCTATCCCGTGTATGGTGCATTGAAGGAAATGTGTTTCAATGGACTTAAAAGGGATTCTGTTTAGGATCGCACTGTCTGTCTCCAATCCACACCTCAATAGTGAATAGTACCTGTGTCTTGGCTAGAAAGCATTCACAACACATGAACAGATCAGAGATCAGAACAGCAAGAAAACAGTGTCCACTTCTGCTTATATCCAATAGAATCTAGAAAGTCGAATCTGCAGTGATTATACAGAATACAAATGCAGTGCACAGAAACACCTATGTGAATTATCTTGTCCGGTGGCAACATCTGCTAATTCTTCTGGTTGGATTATATGCCTGTCAACTAGATTATTTGCTGATTCACTCTTTCTCCTTGCTTCCCCTGATGCTCTTGTGCAGCCTTGTGCAACCATAAAAAGCATACAGCAAGGCATCACAATGATAGATTGGAATTATTTTTTAGCAATTTGAGATTGTTAATTAAAGATATAAATTGAGGTAATTTTATTTGCGTTACTTTCTGAACTGACATCTCTATCAGTCTTTTTCTCCCCTGCTTCAATAGAGTTATACAGAACCTTTATCAGGCAATGCACTTGTGTTTTCACATCTCTTTTTGCCTTTCCTTTAAATGCCTCAGATGATTCTACCTAATATAAACATTGAAATTCATCTAGAAACTTCATTTTAAACAAAATCATATAACAATTTAGGGATGTGTGCACTTCTCAATCTCAGAAGATTTTCACTGAATTCTATTTACTTCCCCTCTACGTTGCTTGGATTTTGTTGGATGAACAGGAATCTCCAATTCACCTCAGCATTTCTCTTTAGATACAACTCAATGGCAATGCTACTCAACCTGAAGATGCTGTGAATCAAAGATAGAGTTCCTATATATGCAAAGTATGTGCCCTATCACCAACCGATGAGCCCCCATTCTTCTTATGACTTGACCATTACCATGTATGGGATTTTTCATGAGTACTCCTTGGCTGGACTTGCACTAAAGAATGGATTCCTCTAAGGAAGTCCAGGAGGAGCCACAGACCACCCTGAGGAAGACCATGAGGCTCAGGAGACATCCAACACCAGCAAACCCCCTCCAGACATACAATCAGCATCTTCTAGACCCAAACTGCAACCTGACCTCCATGTTGTTTAGAAAACTGGACCAGATCTCCAGCTATCAGTCAAATAATTTGCACCATTGATGAATACTAACCATGAGAGTCTATATACTATTGCTCCTACTTCCTTGAACTATGCTTCTTGTCTGGCACCTTGTATTAAACCTAATATTGTTAAGGGGGAGTTACAAAACCATCAACATTGGATAAACATATGGAGCAGAGGTCCATCAGTGGCTATTAGCCACAAGGTATAGATAGGAATTCTCAGTCTGGGGCAAGTGATGTACTGTATTCTTGGTGCTTGGGGGGGGGGCAACAGTGGGAGGGTCTCTAGTGTCCTGGCCTCACTGATGGACCTCCTGATGGCACCTGGTATATTTGACCACTGTGTGACAGACTGTTGGACTGGATGGGCCATTGACCTGATCCAACATTGACTTCTCTTATGTTCTTATGTTCTAATTAATTAAATAAATAAAGAGGGTGTCTTGCCCTGAATGTTCGGGCCTCCAAGCTAAAGAGCCCCATGTGATTTAACCTTTTTTCATAGGGAAAGTGTTCCAACCCTTTTATCATTCTAGTTCCCATTTTCTGCACTTTGTCCTATACTATAATATCCTTTTTGAGGTGTGGTAACCAGATCTGTACACAGTATTCCAAATGAGGTTGCACCATCGATTTCTACAGGGGAATTATGATACTAGCAGATTTGTTTTCAATTTCCTTCCTAATAATCCCCAGCATAGTGTTGGCCTTTTTTATTGCAGTCACACACTCACTGTCATGACATTTTCAGTGAGTTATCTACTACAACTCCAAGAATTCTCTCTTGGTCAGTCTCTGCCAGTTCGGACTCCATCAATGTGTATTTATAGTTAAGATTTTTTGGCCCCAATGTGCATCACTTTGCACTTGGCCACATTGAGCCCCATTTGCCACATTGATGCCCACTCACCCATCCTCAACAGATCCCTTTGGAGTGCCTCACAATCCTCCCTGGTTTTCACCACCATGAACAATTTCTTGTCATTTTCAAATTTAGCCACTTTACTGCTTACTCCCAACTCCAAATCTATATATATAAAATAAAGTCCCTTCACCATAAAATCAATGCCCAGGCCAAACCGCTGGACCTAGAGACACCATATTTGGAGAAACCACTCCTACCACGGTGTAGGTGCTCGCTAAGAAGGGATTTTTAGAAATTCAACCCCTAAGTGTGTCAAAAGGGGGGAAATGTGCTCCCCCCATTGATTCCTATGCGGCTGCCAGGCAGCTGCCTCTCTGCACTGGGGATGTGCATTCGGCTCGTCTGAACCAAATGCACCCCCGAAAATGGCCCATTCGGACCCCTTTCCGGCTGCGGCATGCCGATTCAGGTTCTCTGATCTGAATCGGCTTGCCGCCGAATTGCCACCGAATTTCAGTGGTAGTTCGGCCCCATTATATCCTATGAGCCATTGAAGTAAATGGCAAAAACATAGGGTATATTCTAGGGGCTGGAGGGGAGGGGGTTTGAGACTCTTGGATGCATAGTATCCGGGCCTGGTGATTTATCAGTTTTTAAGTTGTCTACCAGTCATAGGACCTCCTCTGTCATCACCTCAATTTGACTCAGGTCTTTCAACTCCTCTCCCGAAATCAGTGATTCTGTAGTGGGCAAGCACTTCTCATCTTCCACAGTGAAGACAGAGGCAAAAAAATGCATTCAGCTTCTCAGCCATTTCCCTATCATCCTTCAGTAATCCTTTTACCCCTTGGCCATCCAAGGTCCCCAATACTTCCCTGGCTGGTTTCCTGCTTCTAATGTATTTGAAGAATTTTTTATCGTTGCTCTTTATGTTTTTTGTGATATGCTCTTCATATTCCGTCTTTTGCCTGCCTAATCACAGACTTGCATTTTATTTGCCCCAGTCTGTGTTCCCTTTTATCAACCTCACTGAGACTAGCTTTCCACATCTTAAAGGAATCCTCCTTGCTTTTTACAGCTTCCATTACTTTGTTTGTTAACCATGCAGGCCTTTTCTTGAATACAACTATCTAATTTGCTTCTGAGGAATCCTTTGACTTCTCCAAGCCCTTGCTATCAGAGCCAGAACAGAATGTGACATTTCTGGCTCTGACTTCATAGATACATCTGATCTACTTATCTTTTGGTATGAGTTTTTTTCTGTCCATGCTCTTGCATTTCCTTAGAGATGACTTGCCTTGGACTTGTGTTAGCCTGATTGCTTTGTGTTCTTATCAATATTGGGGATTTATGATTTATAGAATGGCAATCGGCAATAGGGAGCAATCATCAATGTATACAGAGGTCCCACTTTTCCCTGGAGATACTAGTAATAGACCCAAAGGCTGAAGTAAGTTTAAAATGAGTTCTTTACTATATTCTTTTCCACATTCAAACAATACACATACACACACACACTTACACAGCTTCTAGGAAAAATAAAGAGAGTTGGGTAACACCTTCGCATTAGCAATGCTTTACCTGTCTGAAGAGATGAAGCTTCCAAATGGAAAAATAAGGGAACTATAAGGAAATGGGGGTTTAAGCTAAGAAAATGGGACTCATGTGACTGGACCGGCAGACACATGTGGAAAGACTCTGGCTGCAGTCCCAGAGCCTTGGGGTAGGGTGGATGACAAGGTAGCCAAAGGTAAGAGTCAGCGAATATAGAGGTTGTGGAGGTGGTATAAAGAGGGAGTAAGAGCAAGAGTGTAAGAGAGTGAGCACATGGCTGGGTGTCCCTTTTAAGGGGAGGCTTGGGGGGGTTGTGCCAGGCTAGTCACATGTCCTGGCCCACCTCCTATTAGTCCATCACAAAAAAACACTATTGAATACAGGGATCAAGGGAAGGGGAATAAGGGAGTGGTCAATATTGAGACCTAGTAACTTAGACTGGAGATTGGCACCTGGATGAGGAGGTATGAGTCACTGGGCTAGGGCTATTGTTTCTTGATGGGCTTAGCTGAGCCTGTTGATGGGTGAGAGATTTGTTTCCAAGCAACCATGAGTAGAACCTCTCAGTTATGTGCAGTCTTGCAGGTAGATGTGGGGGGGGTTTTGCCTGCGTGTGACAGAGGGAGCTCTTCATGGCGTTTGAAGCTCTTTATCCTTGTGCCATGGCATGGCGTTAGAATCCTCCATGCAGCTAGGGAACTGGTCCATCTCACAGCAGGTAAGAGGGTAGGTAACCTTTAAGAACGAACTGGAACAGCAACGCAAAGGAAGACTTTCTTCTTTCAGGTGTGCATTCTCAACTGGCATCACATTGGGTCACCATGCAATACAGTCCCTTAAGCATAGGTTTGCACAGTCCATTTTAGCACTTATGGGTTATAAAGTCCATAAGAGCACATTAAGTGCCTTGCAGGGTAACACCTGCACTCCCCACAGACTTGTTTCTAGAATTTCTGGTAGTCAGATGGATTTCCCTGATCCAAACCCTTAATTGGTCTTAATTCATCCTGTGTGATCTCTCATTTCCTGGCCATGATTATGGCATTCAGTACTTTAAAAATATTGGATAGAAGTCATGAATATTTTTTAAAAGGCTGCAGTGCAGTGTACAATTATATATACAAAAAACATAGCAGAAATTAATAGAAATTTGTTTTTGACCACATTTTTAGGCACAACTTACAAATACTGGGCAGCAGTAAAAAAAAAAGTGAACTTTACGTGGCTTAGATTTTTTTTGTCTTAAACCACTGCTCCTTATGCTACATGGGAAACTACTTTTGAGCCTGAAGGGAGTTTCAAAAGCAGTTTGTGATGTAGCACAGGAAATGCTGTTCAAGGGAAACATCAGAAATGTTTGCGGATCACTAAAAACCCCTTTCATGAATCTAAGCGGATATTTGGATCCCAGAAATAGAGATTAAAAAGTAAAGCCTCATGAAACTTTGTAGATGCATTTACATGTGTAGCGGCAACTTCTCAGTATCCATTCCCTATTCATACACCTTATCCTTTTCTTTTTCAACAGCCAGTCCAAACCACCTGTTGACATATCTCTGTATCTCTTCATGTTCTTGCTCTGTCTTATGGATGACCTTCCTTGGGTTTGTGCTCCCTATTGTCTTGCATCAGATGGATGTTCCAGGTCTAACCTCTTAATAGGCTTAATAGCCGCTTAATAATTCATTGTGTGATCTCATTGGCTGGCCAGCATCCTGACATTCCCATCCATCACATTTTCCCCTGCACTAGTAACCCCTACTCATCCACCATTTACTCCGGCTCCTTCATAATACACTGATGGTACAAAATTCACATATTACACTGTCTAAAAGAAATAAATTATCATAGCAAGTTCTTGTGCGTGCTCACGTTGTATGTAATGTCTTATCGTAAGGATGGCTGCTATCATACAAAGAATTTTTTATCTGTGTCCGTCTTTATAGTTGCCTGGAACATGGACTAGGAGTATGGTTCCCACTGATACAATGGTGCATTAAGACAAACGTTATATTTTAAACATTCTAACTGGAAGGCAGAGAACGCACTTTGAGGATGTCATTTTTAGCCACATTGCCACGGTCATAGTGGCGTATTAATTTTACACTTTGATCCACAAATCCTTGACAAAGAGCCTCTCCTCTTTTAAAAGAAACCTTTTGGCTACACAGCAGCTAAGAATTAAATTACATTGGTTTTACAGCTTGCTTGGTGTTGTGTTTTTTTTAATAAGGAGAATTTGCCGTTACATCTGGTCTAGCTTTTTTGCCAGATTCTTCATTTAATTGTTTTCTAATTTGAAGAAACCTCAAATGACAAAAATGTCAGAAACTTAAATGCAGGGGTTAAATTGCTTTTGTCAGATTTCTAGTTCACAGGCTATGGTAATGTGAAACAGGGTATCTGTCCAATAAACAAGAGAGTTCTGACTTGGAACTGTTGATGATTTCTTTCTATGCGGTCTCCTCAACTGCACATTTTTGCACATTCATACTTCCTTTGTTTTCTTCAGTTTTTAAAAAAGCATTTGTCTTGACTCCTTTGTACAGATAAGTGAAGTAGTCAGTATCTATTTAACCTAAAGCAAAAATTTCTCTAACAACAGCAAACTCAAAAATCACCCTTGTTCAAATTCTTCACTGCAGACATTCTAAAAATGGGGGAATGAGATGCTCCGTCTTGGCGGCAGGAAATAAAAATTGTGACTTTATCATGGATGCAAGATATAGATAGGGTTAGTGACTGTTGAAAGGAAAATGAAAGAGCACTGCATCAGACCAAGGGTCTGTCTAATCCAGCTGTCTGTTCCTAGTATTCAGCAGTATATTCCCTCTAACCATGGATGTTTCATGTTAAGGCTGTGTGCTGTGAAAAATTTCATTACAGCTTTGGATCTGGGTTTGGGTGGGCAGGTTTACTCTGATTCCTTTTTCGGGTAGAGATACTGAGTTGGGGTCAAAACTCCATGCCATGTTTTCATGTTCTGGATTTTGGGATCATTTTCTGTGCATGTACACTGCAGACAACATTCTTTTCAATGCACAGCCAATTTGAGGTCTTACACCCAGCAGTCATGGACCATAATGGCACAAAATCTCACAAAACACAGTCCTCCCTCTCCTCTCCAGACCCTTCCCCCAAGTTCAGCCACATGCAGCAAAGCAGCTCTATTTTACTTCCCCCAAAATCTGCAAAGTTAGCTTACCCAGGTTCTGATTGGAATGAAGGATGTCATTGCCCTGGGGAAAACAAGCAGAATCAAAGAACAACATAGTGCGTGCGTGCACGTCTCCTGATGGCTTGGTAAGCACCAAAATTAGAAACAAGGATTTTCAGAGATGGTGGTTTCATTACACTAATTCTAGACTCCTGAAATGGTTCCAGGAACCTGAAGTAACAGCGTGAAACAGTGATTTTCATGTATGTATGTATATGCTTTTGTTGATAGACCAATCATCTACAAATTTGTGTAGATCTCCTTTAAAGCCATCTAAGACAGTGACCATCACTTCATCATGGTAATGAATCATATTGTGGAGCTGTAAGTTTAGCACTTGCAGTTTGGAATAGCTAGAAATAGTTCTTCAGGGCAACAGATTAAAAGCCGTATTGCCAGGCCACACATTTATTTGATGCTTCACGCTCTTTCAGTAGTTTCACAGCCCTGATGCTTTACAGGAGATCTATTCAAAACTGTAAGTTCCACTCTGACTCTTCATCAGACAGAAAACTCCAGGCTATGCTAGCTCATTCTGATCTGCCTGTGTTTTTATCTGTGAGAAACATAATTATTTTATTAACTTCTGCTGTTGAGGCATTTGAATTGACACCATAGCCATATAAATCGCAGTCTATTGAAGGGTTCCTAGGATTTCACTTAGAGACTCATCAAAGACATCTTCAGCTGTTCACAATGACCAATTTATGCCAACTATTTTCTCCTCTTGAAGAGAGGGACTGTTGTTCTGGTGTAAATCTTCAAGGTCCTATATAGATTGG
This sequence comes from Gekko japonicus, assembly GCF_001447785.1. NCBI lineage: Eukaryota > Metazoa > Chordata > Lepidosauria > Squamata > Gekkonidae > Gekko > Gekko japonicus. The sequence goes on from NW_015171515.1 coordinate 811,805, forward strand.
GACCAAGATGCCTGAAGGAATGCTTAATCCCTTATGAACCTGCCCAACCAGTCATCTTTGGAGTCCATGCTTGGGAGCCCCCACCTTCTGAGATCAGATGGTTGGCAACCCTGGAAAAGTCCTTATTGGACATTATACCAAAGCTCTGGAACTCTGGAACAGTTTGAGGAAGATTCCCCTGTATATTTCTGTAGCAGTCTTCAGCCAGCAGGTAAACTTTTTTTTTGGTATGTATGTATGTATGTATTTTAACTCTGTTTTGTATATATTTTAACTCTTTTTTGTTTTAATGATATGGTTTGGAGGGGGGTTGATTTTAATGATTTTAAAATGTAATTTCATCCTGATTGTTTTAAATCGTTAGTGGCTTTGGTGGCCCTTGTAAGAGTGGAAAGACGGGATTCAAATTATGTAAATCCCTATGAAGAAAGGTTAGAGCACTTGGGGCTCTTTAGCTTGGAGAAACAACAACTGAAGGGTGACATGATTGAGGTTTACATGATTATGCATGGGATACAGCAGGTAGACAAAGAAGTACTTTTCTCCCTATCTCACAAATCAAGAACTTGTGGGCACTCAATGAAATTGCTGAGCAGTCAGGATAGAACAGATAAAAGGAAGTACTTTTTCATCCAAAGAGTGATTAACACATGGAATTCATAATAACATAAGAGAAGCCAATGTTGGATCAGGCCAATCATTTAAAAAGGTAAAGGTAAAGGTTTCCCTTGCTCGAAAGCCAGTCGAATCTGACTCTAGGGGGTGGTGCTCAGCCAGTTTGGTGTAGTGGTTAAGTGTGCGGACTCTAATCTGGGAGAACCGGGTTTGATTCCCCACTCCTCCACTTGCACCTGCTGATGTGACTTTGGGTCAGTCGCAAGCTCTGGCACAGCTGTCCTTGAAAAAGAGCAGTTTGTGTCAGAGTTCTATCAGCCCCACCCACCTCACAGGGTGTCTGTTGTGGGGAGGGGAAGGGAAAGGAGTTTGTAAGCCGCTCTGAGACACCTTTGGGTAGTGAAGGGCGGGGTATAAATCCAATCTCTTCTTCTTCTTCTTCTCTTGAAACCGTCCATGCTTGTAGCCACCGCCACCTCCTGTGGCAGTGAATTCCATGTGTTAATCACACTTTGGGTGAAGAAGTACTTCCTTTTATCTGTTCTAACCCGACTGTTCAGCAATTTTATTTAGTGCTCACGAGTTCTTGTATTGTGAGACGGAGAAAAGTATTTCTTTCTCTACTTGCTCTATCCCATGCATAATCTTGTAAACCTCAATCATGTCCACCAATTCAGATAGCTAGGACCAGAAATTAGTGGCCTCCTGTACATATGGGAAACTACTTCTATATATGGGGGAAATCAGACAGGTTTCTTCTTGACTTGGAGGTGTTCATTATGACAGGGTCTGAGAGGCATTGGTTAACTGAAATGACAACTCAGTACAATACTAGAGGATGTGCTGTTGAGTGTGGGGCATTGTGAAATTACAGCCATTTCCCTTTATTTTTCATTAGGGGCTCTTTTGCAGCTAGATTTGTGTTTCATATAACCCAGGAGTGAAAAGAAAGGACCGGGTCCCGGGGACTGAGTTTGGAGCAGCCAGCAAACACTGATAGAAAGCACAGCTGTTGTGGAACAGATAGAAGTTGGTGGGGGGAGAGGCAGGGGGAGGTTGGGAAGCATGACTGTCCCTCAGGGGCAAGGGCTGCTGTTGCACCAAATGCCAGCAGCTTTTCATACCTAGGCTGAAGCTATAAAGTATGAAATATAATGAATAAAAGTTGGCATCCACCCATGTGTAGCTGTCAACCTAATAAAAACAACAGTAACTGGCAGCTGGCATTTAGGTGCTATGAAATGCCTGCTAAGAGATTTACATGGATTAAAACTTTTCTCTCTAATCTTTTTTATTTTTTTGGAGGGACAGAGGGCATCTTTTTGTGGGGAAAGAGGGTGTGATCTGGAGAAAGTCCTGTTTATTTGTCTCCAATGAACAGAAGCTCATTCATTAAAGTACTAGCCCAGTGGCAAATGTGGCTCAGTTCGTAATGGAACAGGAAAAGACAATGCTTTTCAGGGTAGACAAAGGGAAATACTTCTTTACTCAATGAGTAATTAAAATTGTGGAGTTCACTGTCACAACATAGTGATGGCCACAAGCACAGATAGGGTTGCGAACTACCTATTGTTGTTTTCAAGAAATGAACATCTCATAGAAATGTTCTAGACAAAATATTGAAAATATAAGGAACAATAAATCACAGCCTACACATTTGGGTTGGTTGGTGCTATCACTTGGTAAGATAACATGAACTGACATCATAAAAATTAAGGGTTGGTGGCACCAAATTAATTCAGGAATATAATTTCACACACATAGTTACTGTTCTGTATAATAAGGATTTCAGATGATTTGTAGTAAAAGTTCCATTTTTTTCCTTACTGTGCAATGGAGGATATCAATGGTGGACACGTCACTGTAGGATACAGCCCTACATGGCTAGACACATATCAAATTGTTATGTCAGGACCAGCTCTGCATCACACAAGGCCATTCCTCCACAGAAGCTACACAAAGAATTGCTGAGGCAGTACATCCAGCAGAGGGCACCTACCACAACATGAGCTCAAAGCATCCTAATTTTAAAGCAACAATTACTGTATTTTCTGTCGTGGTTTGGTTTTTACATTAAGTATTCTTGTTTATGGTATCTGATGTCCAAAACTGGCGTGATTAACTATTCTTTCTCTACAATATGTATATTTGAGAAAATATATAGAAGCTGTGGTTGGTGACACCTAACACTTAAAAATTTCAGTCCCAAGACTATATAAATTCTTCCCAATTAATTCATGACAACCCCCAAATAGAAGGAATTGACATTAATGGCACTACCCACATCATTGGGATGTACGCAGATGATACGGTTTTATACCTAAAAAAATCCAGTCCCATCTCTGCGGGCACTCCAATCCACTTTAGAAGAATTTGGCCAGGTCTCAGGTTTATACATCAACCAAGCCAAATCAGACCATTATGCAGTAAACCTCAGTAAGGTTAATGAAACCACACTCAAACAGAACTTCACTTTTAATTGGATTACTAAAAATTGGCACCATTAATGGTGTATATCCCTTTGACTTTTCTAAATTATTCACAAACAATTTTGACTTTCTGTTCAAAAAGTTTCAGATTCAACTTGAATGAGTTTTTCTTGGCTTGATAGAATCCAGTTAATTAAATCAGTTATTCTTCTAAAATTTTGTTTTTATTTAGGGCCCTACCTATCCCAGTCACACAAACTGGGATCAACAAATGGCAATCTGAAAGTAATACATTCAATAGGGCACATAAAAAACTAAGGTTTCAACATAATTTACTTTATAAATCCAGAGAGAGAGGTGGACTACATTGCCCTAATCTCAAATTGTATTTAGAAGCCTCTACTCTTGCCACAACAACTAAGATTTTAACAGATGACCTAAAACATTCCTGGCTACAAATTGGAAACAATTATAGTTTTCCAATCCCCATATAAGATCTTTTTTGGGATCAAGAGTAAAAACTTCCAACCTTAGCCAAGTCCAACCCATACCTGGTAAATTCATGAAAAATATGGGAAAAAACATAGATAAACTCATGCACCAAATATTTCTCCCATTTCACCACTGACGAACCAATCATGGTTTCCTCCTGGGCTTTCTCAATATGATGGTAATATGTATCAATACTGGAAACAGAAAGGTATTAAAGTTTTAAGAGATTTAGCTGACAAAAATAATATACTTGAAAAAACCTATTTAGAAATGAAACTAGGTTCTACAGTCAAGTGGTTTCACTACCTACAACTAAAACATGACTTATCATCACCTCAAGTAAAAATTGCTTTTTCATGACCTCTCTCAGAATATGAGCGTCTTCTTATAGACATTAAACAAAATTCAAAAGGCCTTATTTCTAAATTATATAACATTCTATTGCCAAATATTAGTTCTGAAATTTTACCCTTTCATAAGAACTGGCAACAAGACCTCTCAAATAGACTTAAGCCAGAAAATTGAGGGGGAAATTGGGAATTCCATTCCTTTAGGTCTCCAATCTTTAATGTAAAACTTCAAATTATAGAAATCATGGCCCGTTGGTATTTATTGCTGACTCGACTCCATAGAATAAGTTCAATAAACTCCCCTTTCTGTACCAGGAAATGTGGTCAGATGGGTGACTTCCTCCACATATGGTAGTCTTGCCCAGGCATTGAATCTTTTTGGAAACAGATTCATCAAAGTATACTTTTAATTACAGGTGTAAAATTAAATTTTCTTCCTGAAAGCTTTTTATTGGAATACCAAACCCACCCCGATAGGAAATATATAGCATAACTAATTAATCTCTATTTTACTTTCTACAGCAAGATATACTGTAGCTGCTCATTGGAAAAACCCTTTACCTCCCCATATCGATATTTGGTTTAGTCAAATTTGGTCTTATTTTTTTATGGCAAAGATTACTGTCAGCACTATGCAACCATACTTTGAGAAAGTTTTCAATAATTTTGTTACAACTTGGTTTCCATTAATGTAGTTTCTTTCTGAACAGGATATCATTCCGAACAATCCAATTTACAAAGATATGATCTTTTCCTAGTTCTTTCTTGGTCTTCCATCTTTCTTTCCTTTGTTGAAAGCCGAATGTTTTGATGGTTTGATTGTACTCAGATGGGCTAGTACGTTGTTTGTTTTTTGTATGAAACTTATGTGTATTGTATTGTTGTGCTTGGTAAATAATTTTTTTTAATTAAACTATATAAATTCTTATTGAGATGAAGAAAATAGCATAAAATACTTTTTACTACAAGAGGGAATTGGGCTGGAGAGCAAACTAGGAGAGTGTTTTGGGGAGAAGTTGAATGCAGGAAGGTTTCAGAAGGTTGTGCTGGGGGACTGCTGCTGACCCCTTTGGACTTGGACTTGTGGGGTCCCACAAGGTATCATTTTATCCCTTATGCTTTTCAACACCTACATGAAACCTCTGGGTGAGATTTGGGCTGAGTTGTCTCCAATATATGGATGACAGCTCTAGCTTGTGCCTCCAGCTGATCCCAGGGAGGCAGCAGAAACCCTGAACCAATGCCTGATAGTTTTAGAGTGCTTGTGGGCTAAAGTTTAATCCCCACAAGACAGAACTGCTGCTGGTGAACAGAAGGTCTGATCCCAGATTTAACGTGTTACCCATTCTGGATGGGGTTGCACTCCCCTCAAAGGAACAGGTCTGTAGTCTGGAGGTGCTCTTGTGCCCGGGCCCAGTACTGGATAAATATGTGGCAAATGTGGTCAGGTGTGTCTTTTAGCAAATTCAGCTGGTTATCAAGTTGCGGCCTTCCTTGGGACCAACATACCTGAAGGACATTAGGGCAGGACGACCTTATGCATTATGAACCTACCCAACCACTGTGGTCATCTTCAGAGGCCCTGCTTCGGCGGGCCCCACCTTCTAAGATTAGGTGGGTACAGCCTGGGAGAGGGTCTTCTTAGTTATGGCACCAATACTCCGGAACTTTCTTCCCAGATATACTTTCCTGTCCTGTCCTGTTCTGTTGCTGTTCTCCATTAGCAGGTGAAGACTTTTGTTTGTTTCACCTTGTGTTCCCTCAGTGGTCCCTTCATTCTGCCCTGTTTTAATTGTTGAGAATGTTGACTTGATTAGGGCCCCCACACTAGAGAAGTCAATATTCCCTCAATCTCAGGCCCAGACACATTCACCGCAGCTAACTTTCAGATAAAGTTCACCATGTTTTCCTATGGATTTGTGAATTCCTCTCATCTAGGATACCAGCCCTTTTTCTTGTGAACATTCATTTAGAGATGAAGTGGAGGGTAAGTCAAAGTTACGAACTTTCAGTTCTAGCAGCTACATAGGTAGCTACATTGTTTGCCTGTTTGGTTCTGAGTTCAAAAAAAATGTTAGCTGTGACCTTTAAAGTCCTTCACAACCCAGGACCCACATATTTGAAGGAACGTCTCCTTCCTTATGTTCCAGTGTGCTAACTATGGTCATCAGGCAGCTATCTGTTGGTTATCCCACCACTTAGGGCGGCCTGTCTAGCACTGAGCAGAGCCTGGGTTTCTTCCACCATGGCTCCAGATCTGTGGAATGAGCTTCCTGAATAGGTGAGGGGGATCCCTCCTTGGAGATTTTTAGGATGCACTGCAAGACCTGCCTGTTTGCCAGGGTTTTTGAGTGGGTGTGAATAGCAGGATTTTTTTAAGGCAAGGATGGGGGAGAGATTTGGGTCTTGCTATTTTATCTTTGATTTTAGTTTGGAATGTTTTAACTATTATTGTAAATTGCCTTGAACCAAGAGGAAAAGTGGGTATTAATGTTTTAATAAATAAATAAAACTCTTAAAGGTTTCTTTCTTAAAGGTATAAGCAAATCAATAATTGTTAAAGTTGCATAAAAGAGCTTGCAAAGTTCCTGCTGTTTCTTGTCTTGCTTTATAGATCAGTTTCTTGGGATATATCTCTGAATTCCACATTGGGCTATTCAGGAACTGGGGAGCAGTGGTGGCAAAATGGTGCCCTGCTTGAAATGGATATGGCATCACAGGCTGCCAGTGGTGTGTGTTGTGAAAAAAATGTAATACAAGGTTCACTACAAGATTAGGAGCTGAAATAGCTAGGGAATACATGAAAAGTAATCATGTTAAGGATTCCTTAGAGTAAAGCAAACTTTTTCCATGACCAGGTTTTATTATTTAGATATTTATATCATGCTCTTCTCCCTGATGAGACCCAAAGTGGCTTACAACATCATTCTCTCCTCTTCCATTTTATTCTGGCAACAATCCTATGAAGTAGCATAGGATGAAAGAGTGAGAGCAACTGGCCAAAGGACCCAAAGGACTACCATGACAGATTTTTTTTCTCAGATAATTTCAGGACTCGGGGTGAACCATGAACTCTTAAGGAGAATTTGGTCTCCATTATGAAACACTGAACTCTCTTGAAATTTAGCAAAGCAACAAGATCTGCTTTTGTCCTATAAACAAATTTATATGAGAATGAGAAATAAATATATATTTATACAGATGGGGGACGTGGGACAGCATCCTCTCCCCCATTATTTTGTCTTTCCCTTCCCTGAAAGACCCCATCACCTCTTCCCACTTTGTTCTCTCCTTCAAACCCACCAGCCAACCTACCTTCATCTGCCTTCCTTGCTTCAGCCTTCCCTCCTTACTGGCACCCTCTCCCTAGGAAAACTATGGCCCACTTGTGTGGTGCCAGCTGTTGAGCCAGGCCCAGTTGCAAGGTGGAGAACCTGAAAGAACTTGCAGAGGGCACCTCACTTTCCCCTGTATTCCCTTCCCCACACCATTTGTTCTTTTCCTCCTCCTGGCTGCTCAGATATCCTCATCTTATCCCTAATTCCTTCTCTGTTTCCCACCCACCCACCTACCTACATTTTATCTGCCTCTTATCTTCACCGACATGTATTATTTATTTGCTTCATTATACCCCACCTTTCTCCACAAAAGGGATACTACATCATTCTCTTCTCCTCCATTTTACTCTCACAACAAACCTGTGAAATAGCTTAGGCTGAGGATGTGTGACTGGCCCAAGGTTACCCAGCAAGCTTCCATGGCAGAGTGAAGATTTGAACCTGGGTCTTCCAGATCCTGCTCTGAAACTCTGTTCACTACACCACACTGGCTTTCATGGGGTGGCTTCTGTTGAGAATTGTTGTGAGCAGCCAGTGCCAGGTGAGTCATACAAGTTGTGGTATCAAGTCATCCAGGTGGTTGAAGCTTAGCCTGGCCTCAGTGTATTCTCCCTCAGATGCCAAAACAGTTCTGGAAAGGACCCTGTATTTTCCTGACAGCAACCAAGGTTTAAAGGCTAGCAATACTCTTGTGCTTGCCTAGCAATGGCCATTGAGGGCATTTGTTTTTTAAAAGTACAGACATGTTTCCATTGTTTTGTAAAGATTTTACCTCCAATTTTTATATATATGTGTTTTAGATTTCAGATTTTTCTGCAAGCCTGAGGCTTTTCTCAGGTTTGTAGAAAATCTGTTTTGTCTACAGTCTCCAGATTTAAGTATTCACTGATTTGGTCATGTTGAAAATCTCTCCTTATATGTTTTGGGGTGACTCTTTCCTGAATGTTCCACATGCTCCCAAATCAATTGGGTCCCTGATCTGCCACTCAGGAGGTGTGCCAATCCCCTGGCTGCATTGCCTCACTGCGTTGCCTCAGTCCCACCCACAGAGCTGTCAACCAGTGTCTTGGGCTCAGTCTTGAGGGAGCCAGTAAATGGGATGGATCCTCTCAGTTCCCCCCCCCACAAACCGCTCCCAAAGCAATGGAAAGCCAGCAGCATTAGCCAATTAAGGCTTGCACTTTTAGTGAGGGAAAGCAGCCAGGGAGGGAGGGAGATGGCTGTCGGGCCACAGTGACCCTTCAATGTCACAGGGAGACAAGTCTGAAAGTCAAGTCTGCTGGAGATGAGGCAGACTGATGCAGGAGGGTCAACTCTCACCCACTGCCACTTCCCTGGGCACAGAGAGTTCCACGTGGGCACCTCTGTCAAGGGCTGTCCTCTGACACTCTGGCAGGCAGAGACTTCAGAGGCTGAAGCCGAACATGGTGGCAGTGCAGCGGTCATTGTCAGTTATGCCAGGGTGTAGGGAGCCAGCCGGGTGGCGAGCCCATGGAAGTGGCGCCCAGCCTCTCGCCCTCGGTGTGCTGCGAGGTGATAGACAGGCCCAATGATCTGGCAGGTGCAGGGTAAGGAGGCTGAGGCTGACCATGCCACTGCTGACCATGGTGCCACCGCACCAGTCGTTGTTGCCTGTGGACGGCTGCAGGTGTGCAGACGAGGACCAGCGCCGTGCCACCGCACCAGTCGTCGTTGCCTGTGGACAGCTGCAGGTGTGCAGACGAGGACCAGCGCCATAGATGAGAATGCAGCCAAGGTGGTGGGTGAGGCCAAGATTTTGCTAGAGCTTATTGTATTCCTTTTACAACAGGCTTTGCTACTAGTTAGATATATTGATTTTTGAAGTGTGTATCATATAGAGAGCAGGATACCACTGGCCCTTCTCAGGTGACAAACCTAGAATTGTTGTCACATAATGTGTGTAATGACCTTTAAAAAGAGCCCATGCTTACCCATTAATGAAACCCTGGCCCCAATCATGGACACTGAACTCTCTTGGAAAACGTCTGCTTTAGCCTAAGGAATGCTTTGTGTCCCGTGCTTGTCCGTTGACTTCATTCTACTGTCCTGGTTTCTGCAAAGCTAAACTTTACCTTGCAAATGATTTAAAATACTAGGCCAGCATATTAAGTGGGTCATCAGATGATGAGGATGGAAATTTGCAAAAAAAAAAAAGAGGAAAGAAACTGTGCAGTCTTTCAAAAATACTTCCTGCTCTATACTGCTAGATTCAAGAAAGTTTCTTAACATGGCATTCTGTGGAGTTTTGTATCTTTGATATCTGTAGCAAGAAACAAACAAAAAAATACACCTTGGCTTTCTTTCTTTCTTCTCACTGATGAATAAACAGCATGTGGATCTTGCTCAGAGTCATCATTTCCCTGTGGGTTAAAAAAGTATTTGTTCATTTTTATGAATGTCAGCCTCTTGATATTCATAGCAAACACACCACTGGCCCTCAAGTCTCCTGACATTCCTGGTAAACAGACAAGTCTTTCAGTAAATGATGATCGCCCCAGCAGAAGAGAGAAGGCATCAGGTTACAAACATTCAAGGGCACAGAGCTAAGCTGTTCCATAGACAGAAATGAAGTGCACACAGGAGAAAAAAATTGTAATACTGGGGTGGTAACATATGCAACCTTTGGGTTACAGATGGTCCCCATGGCCCTTGCATTTGACCTACAGCTGCTTGTTGTTAAGAGTACATAAGCTTTAAGTAGGAAAGTGCATCTTTTGTCCTGTTTGTCAGAACAGCTTGAAAATAAAGCAGCAAGCAGTTTGCCTCATTTTTTTTTTAACAGAGAAGGGTTCTGTGACTAGAACAGCTGCCTATCTGGCAGAAATCAATGGGTGAAACTTTTTCCCCTGCATGGAGACAAAGTGATGGGGAACGTGATGCTCCTACAGCAGTTAAAGACACAAGGGCTCTCTGTGTACAAAAATATGGAAATCCTGACCGGGAAGGTGATTTCAAGGACCAGAAGGCAATTAAGAAAGAAAATTTTAGTCTTGTTATTCATAAATGTTGTATTATTTATTTCCCCTATTAATTAATCTGATGGGTTAGCTCATAAATTGTAATATTTCACATACGTAATATCCTCAAGTAAAAAAACAGCTATACAGATACCCCATAACAGTGTGATCCTATACTGAGTCATTCCAGTCTAAGTCCATTGATTACAATGGGTCTAGATTGAAGTAGTTCTGCATAGGGTTGTATGCTAAGACTATGGGCTCATAATGACAGTCTTGGCACTAGGCCAAAGAGAGAGAAGATAGCTACTTATTCTGGTACTACAGACCCATTAGAGGTTTCAAATCCTTACAACTGAGCTCAGGGAGAGACGCTTCAGACAGTTTCACTGGCTGCCTGCTTGTTAATCAGGGGAGGTTTTCCTCAGCTGAAGGAATTTAGGCTGCTCAGAGCTTATTTTATACTGCAGTTATACCCTAGCCTATTTCAATGGCGTTTCTTGGTATTTACTGCCTTGTTTTAATGGCTTTGTTTTTACAGTTGTGTTGTAATAGTTTTGTTATCTTAGTTGTAAGCCGCCATAAGCAGATCTCTGGAAAGGCAGCATAAATATCTTGTAAGTTTATAAAAGAAGAAGTCTTGTGGGAAGGGGATACAGAAGAAAGTGAGGTGACCCCCCCTAAGTTCTTGCAGGTTCCCCACCATGCAACTGGGCCCAACAGCTCACAATGCACAACTGGGCGTAGCCTGGCAGCTGACAGTGTGCAAATCAGCCATAGTTTTCATGGGTAGAGGTGCCAGGGGAGGAAAGGAAAGAAATCAGAAGACAGAGAAACATATAAAGGTAGTTTGGGTGATGGGTAGGAGGGAGAGAAGGAGTAGGGCTGCCAGGTCCCCTCACCACACCGGTGGGGGGATTGGGGGGCATTTTAGGACGTCCCTGATGTGATGATGTCACCCAGAAGTGATGTCATTGTGTCAGCGACACTGCGCGGCACCACTCTTGTTTGAGGGCAAAACTCTGGTTTTAGGACAAATTTACCATAGAGTTTAGCCCTCAAACCAGAGCATCCTGTGTGATGCCCCTAACATGATGACATCAGTTCGTGGTGATGTCATTCTGTCAGTGATGTCACACAGGAATGTGGCTATTTGGGGGGGGTTCCCCCACCAGCCAGCTGGCCAATGGTGGGCTGAAACCCTGAAAACTAGGGGAAACCCCTGCCAGGATCTGGGGACTGGCAGCCCTAAGAAGGAGACAGGAAAAGA
>NW_015171515.1:823302-827760 GCF_001447785.1 Gekko japonicus
GGAAAGAGGAAAGAGGGGAGGGGAAATAGGATGCCCCCTGTGTCCTTGTAGAATTACAAAGCCAGTAATTGCTGTTCCAGAACAAGCCTGGATTTGCTATTGAATTCAACATGAAGCCTCAGGCAATCCCAGCTCTCTGATACGTGTATCAGTATACACATGTTTCCATATGTATGTTTTTTGCATTCTTGTTTTGTAAGTACACACGTAAACAAAACCCTTAGGCATATACCTGAAGTACATAATGTATAGAGCAGCCTATAATGTTGATAGGATACTAAATCTAGTACCCCACTGTGAATCAGGATGCTGTACACCAGCCCTTTAAATCAGCCTATACAGAGAAACTGTCTTGGGTGACCTGATGCTGTAGCATTACTGAAGCAGATGTGCACTGAAATTCCAGTTTCTTTTTCAAGTTAATAATGCCAAAAAAAAGAAAGAGAAAACACTTTCCTAGGAATAATCCCCATTGAGCTAAACTTACTTCTGAGGAGACATGCTCAGAATTGTTCCTTAAATTAACAAACAAGACTGATGTTTGAAACAGCATAGCAATACATTCTTGGTTACGCTGGAGATTGATTTATAATGGCTAGGAAAAGTACACAAGCAATTGTTATTCTGCAACCTCCTGCTAACAAGTAAAATTGGCAATTGCCCATTCATGTGCATTCTCTGTGGTGCCTCCTATTCTGTGCCATGGTCTTTCTGAGGCTGAGGGCCCCCACACTTCTATCATTTTTCAAAATTTGCAGAACACAATTGTTCATAAGGACAATTCTTGTAGAAAGAGCAAAGCTACAGTGTAATGGTTCAGCTCAGAAGGTGACTTCTATTTGGGATAAAGTCTTACTTATGCTGAAGAAGGCCTAGTTGTCTTAAACAGATATGTTTGCATGCAATTTTCGGGGGGGGGGTTTAATCCCTCCCTGCTTTTCCATTCCAGCTCAACTGCATTATTTTGTCCAACTAACCTAGCAAATTGCTCTGATAGCTGGTTTCAAAACGCCAAAGATTTTCTTGGCCCTATATTCCTTGGGGAACACCTCTGATGACTGAGGTAAAATAACAAAGATAAAGTTTTCTTTAAAAAAAAACAACTCTGAATAACAGGCATTTATTTAAAATAATACAAACTGGGGAAAATATAAACAATGAACATAAAGAAGTAGAATTTAAATTTTTACATGTATATATGCCAGGTAGACTTCAACACTTTGTTACACTCTACACTCTGATTAAACATTACAACTATTTCACAGCACCAAGCTATAATTCAATAATTCTCTCAGTTCTAGGACATTAGCCCATTCTCTTGTTACATTGATCTCTTGCCCCAGCTCCCTTTCTCAGTACCTACTTCCAACTGACAAAAGCTCCTACTGTCAAAATCTTTACTGACTCCTGCAACCCAGATCACAGCATCTATTGGCTGATGAAGCTCCGCTTTCATTGAGCCCTCTGTTGCTGAGCTAATCTCCACTACGGATGCTGCCAATTTCTTCATGAGTACATTCAACAGTCAGACGTACTGTATGTGAAGATGTTGGTCAGATGTAAGTCAATCACGGAATGTATTTATGATGAATATATATGATCTGTGAGTAACCTAATTGTCTATTTAAACAACTGACTGCTGAGCAAAGCAGTTATGCAACAAGGAGGGGTTAGTAGAATTTTATCTGGCTGTTTAGGAATGGATTTAACACACACACACACACACACACACACACACAAACAAAATTCACTGTACTGCACAGTTAGGAAGGAATACAGCTCAGAATTACAGTGAAGTAGCCTTCTGAGCCCCAATGAACAGATCAACAAACTTTCAAACTGTTGAAAAACCAGGTCCCTGTTTGTGACTAATCAACAGCACATGACCCAGATTGGTAGGAGCTCTGCCTGTGACACCCGGTTTCTTGAACTGACTACAAATGCAAATGCTTGAATGTCAGAGGATGATCTGCCCTGAGGCTTTCTTAACTTCTTTTAAAAAATAAAATAAATATTTGACCATTTAAAGTGGATGCCAACTATTTTGACTGCTTTTGAAATTGAATAAGCTCATCAGAAGTAATATTTTTTTTGTAGGGGAGAGTCTGCTCATCTATTACATGATGTTACATTATACTTTTGCTTTCATTTTGTCTTGTTTTAGGATCTGAGATAATATGAATAGGTTGGGGCATAAAGTGAATTACCACATGCTTTCTATGGAAAAGGCTATTTTTCAGTTGGGGGGAAAATAATTGAAAATTTTCAGCCAGCTTTAAATTATCTGCAGCAACTATCTCATAATGATTAAGTCAGGCTCTGTGCAGAATTGTTGCAAGCATTCCCTTTGGAAAACACAAACATCAGCTGGGACTGATTCAAAGTACAGCAGATGTATAATATTTTAATGTGCCCAAATTGTTAACAGTTGTTCAACATTTCTTTTCTTTGAGGGGAATCACAGCCAAACTGGTGACAAAAAGAAGTTCTTCTTTCTTTTGGTATCTGGGTCTCATGCTTCACATCCAGATCTGGCTCATTCCCTCTGGTTATCTCCTTGTCATCAACACCGTTAACTATGGTTTCCTTATTTGGGGTATTAAAAGGGCTCCATTCAGTGCCAGAATCCTTTGGAAGATGATCACTCTGAGTCAGGCTAATGCCATAACAAGATGTGTAACAGCTGTAGCAATGATACCTTGGCAAGCCAGGATGAAATTGTAAAATGAATAACAAATTTATGCTAGCAGGCTGTGTACCTCTTATGCCTTAAAATACGGGTCTGCTATTTATTTGAGAGCCTTCTTTCAATTGTCTAGCAGAGTAATCCTAAACAGGGTTACACTGAAGTCAATGGATTTAGAAGGGTGTAACTCTGTTTAGGGTTGCATCACAAGTCTTGCAGACACTAGCATGCATATACGGGTATCTGAAGTCAAAGTATTCGTTGCCATCTAAGACAAACCTGAACTGCAAAGGCAAGAGGTGGCCATGCAAGGCAGGTGTCCCAGGTTGCAATGAAACTTCTGCAGACAGAGGATCAAAGCAGCAATAACTGAGCTTTGAGATCCAGAGCTGCAGCCCTAAGACTGCTTTCAAAGTCTTCATTATAATCTAATGTTCAGATTACTGTAGTGCTCGGGAATGTTTTTCACTATGTGCACCTCATGAGAATACTGCATCCTTTTCTGACTGACTTGTGTAGTTATTCTCAATGCTGAATTGCACCGTTAGTATAAGACTAGAGAATATTTGGTTGCCTTTAAAAGCTTTTGTGAAGAAATGCATTTTTTCTTTGGAGGTCTGAATGGAACAAAACTTTCACTCTGGGTTTTAAAAAAAATTCTCTCTGGGCAGAGAACAGGCAGGAGGGGGGAAGTCAGTTCAACTGCTTTCCAACCTCACCTAGGTGTGTGACATGAATCTATATTAGGGATGGACATGAAACTAAATTCATCACAAAAATCACCCGGTTCGTGAGCCAAGGGTCATGTGATCACACCTGCAACAAACCTCCCATGAACCTTCATTGATTTAATTGAGATTTGTATGGTTCGTGCAACAGAAATATTGGCACCAATGAGTTAATCATCAAAGCAATGGGGAATGGACTTCTGCAACTCTTCTGCTGCCCTTCTGCAGCCCCTCTGCCACCAATAGTGGCCCTCCAAAGCTTGATAGGCAGTGCTAGCTACCAATAAGAGAGCTCACCAGCGAGGTCTGCTGCAAGTTTGATGCCTCTAGCTTGTGGGGGTTAGACCTTCCCCCCTTTTTGCACTTTGGACGTAGGATCCTTGACTTCCACACCTCTGAGCCATCAGCTGCTCATCCCAAGCCTGCCTCAGGTTAGACCTTTCCCCCTTTTTGCACTTTGGGCGTAGGATCCTTGACTTCCACCACCTCTGAGCAGTCACCTGCCATCAGCTGCTCATCCCAAGCCTGCCTCTCATCTCAGTTTTCCAACTTCCCACCCCTCCTCCAGTGGTACAGCATCCCCCTTTTGCACTTTGGACTCTAGGATTCTTGACTTCCACGCCTCTGGGAAATCACCTGCCAGACTTGGCATCATCAGCTGCCCATCCCAAGCTTGCTCCTGGTCTTGGTTTTCCAACTTTCCATCCCCTCTGGTGCTAGAACATCCCCCCCTTTTGCACTTTGGACCCTAGGATCTTTACCTTCTGCACCTCTGGGCACCCACCCGCCAGGCTTAAGATCATCATCTGCTGCTTCCAGTTTTGGCTCCCTCAATGGCGGCCGCACTCTCCCGGAGCCCCGGAAGACATGTGCCTTGAATCAGCAGATGGGAGAGGGTGCAATGGTATGCACCCCGCCCGGGAGCCCTTGCGTTGGGCTCCTAGCCATGGGGCGCTTGGAGGGCCCTTCCTCCGGCAAATGGCCAGCGAAGGGGGGGCCAATCCCTACCCGACGCTGATTACCTGAATGGACGTGGGGACGCAC
>NW_015171515.1:827799-828421 GCF_001447785.1 Gekko japonicus
CGCCGGGTGAGTTAATCACGAAAGGCGAGCTCTACGCTGTAATATGAGTGCTTGTATAAGCGAAGACACCAGAAAGTAAGCTGAAAGCCTCCCCTTAACAGAACGAGGGGGGGAACTCCCCCTCGAAAAGAAAAAAACTGTAGTGTTAAAGGGGGGGAGATTATAAAATGGAATTACACTATAATAAGGAACTTCTGAGAACTTACCTATCCTTTCTAAAGTATCTTGAGACTTTGATAACTTTTTCTAAAAAGTAAACAACTCTCAAACATGGCGCCTCCGAGGAGGGAGCAGAAAGATAAGCAACTGAAACTGAAGTTCCCTGCCGGAAATGCCAGTCCAGTGAGTTCTGTTTCTAGACAGGACACTACCATAGACTTCCAAAGTGTGCTGACTGAGGCTTTGCACCCTCTGCTGGAACAAATGACATCGCTCCATATGAAATTTGATGCACAACAAAGCCAGTTGAATGAAACTACCAAAAAGACAGAGAAAATGGAGCAAGAGCTCAAAGAAGTGGATGCCAACACCCAGAAGCTTTAAAAACAAATGCAGGTGATGGGGAAAAAGTGAGCAACTGATGAGGCTCAACTCTTACAGCTGCAAATGGAAAAGGCAAGCT